>NC_042623.1:101179710-101479868 GCF_901001135.1 Rhinatrema bivittatum
CGGCTGGTCCTCTCCGTGGTGGCATTTCCACGAGGCAGACGCCGCCGAGCTCCACCAGCAGACCCTGCCCCTTAGGCTTGCGTGCGCAAGGGGCCGCGTTGCCAAGAGGCACGGCAGGAAACCTCGGCCTGGCCCCTTGGATGCTGTCAGATGCCAGCAGGTATTTAAACTCAGCATCTGCCCTCACTTCCTTACCTTGCAACAGGATTCACTCTTCAGAGCTACTAGTTGCTTATCCTGTAGTTCCTGCTCCAGTTCCAGCTTTGTTCCTGCCTTCATGTTCCTGAATTAGTTCTTGTCTTGCTCCTGCCTCCTGCTCCTGTTCCAGTTCCTGCTTTCCCACTCAACTTATCTTCTTGGTTCCTGACTTCAGCTTGGCTCCTGGTATTTCCATGTCTGCTGCCCTTCTTGATCCTTGGCTTGTCTACAGTCCTCGCTGATCTGCTGCCTGCCCCAACTTCTGGTCTGTCTTCTGGTTATGCTGTGCTGCTGCCTGCCACGACCTCTGGACTTTCTCTAGTTCCGCTTCTCCTCTGCCTGCCTTGACCCGGACTCCTCATCAGACTCTTCTTCTCCTGCTGGTCTCCTGGCTTGATCCGGTCCCGGCTATGGACTCCGCTGCGGCCTACCCCTCAGCGGCCTCTCTTCATCTCCTAGCCGGCTCAAGGGTCCACTACCATAACAGGTCCAGTAAAAGAGGAACAGACATGCACTGGAAACTACTCTTTGTGGACAGTAATCAATGCTTATCCAAATGCTAATTATGTAAGCTAGTGTATGTGCCATGGCCACAAAATGATCTGATGGCAAGTGGGAAGAGGAGGTGAGGGCAATTATTGATGCTTTATTTGAAGCAGCCTTACAACTCCCTCCCCCCCCCCTCATGAAACAGATTGGACAAAATTTAATTTATTTAATTAAAATATTAGATAAAGAGAAACCAGCTGACTATTTAATTAGGCTCACATATATTTTTGGCCCCTTCTGGGCTGCAGATCCTTCTAGTGAAGCAAATCAGGCAGTCTTGACAAGTTATTTATTTATTTATTTATTTATTTAACACTTTTCTATACCGACCTTCATGGTTGGAAGACCATATCAGATCGGTTTACATCGAACAGGGGAACAGTAACAGAAAACAGAAAAGTAGTAATAGAGCAGGAAGATTAAAGTTACATTAACAAGGTTGGTAAACTTGGAGGCATAGACCGCTGGAAGGAAAAGGCTTAAGAACACAGTAAACCAGGAGTGTAAACAATATGATAAAAGGTCTTATTAAGTACTGGAGGAGGTACAGTGATCCATAGTTCATGATGATGTTCGGTCGTCTAGTGTGTATCCGGGGGATGTGAGAAGGCTTGGCGGAAAAGCCAGGTCTTGAGTTTTTTTCTAAATGTTAAGAGGCAGGGTTCCAGCCTAAGGTCTGCAGGGATGTTGTTCCAGACAGCTGGGCCTGCTGTAGAGAAGGATTGGTCTTTGGTCGAGGTGAGGCGTGATGCTTTGGTAGGCGGTGCTTGTAGGGATCCTTTGTATAGTTCTCTTGTCGGTCGGTTGGAGATATGGAGTTTGAGAGGGAATTCCAGGTCCAGATGAAGGTGATTGTAGATGGATTTGTGAATTATGGTGAGTGATTTGTACAGGATTTCTGAAGTTGACTGGAAGCCATGTAAGGTTACGGAGAATGGGGTGAAATGTGTTCTCCACGGTTGGTGCTGGTCAGGAGTCTTGCCGCGGCATTCTGTATCAACTGTAGTGGCTTGGTGGTGGAGTTAGGGAGACCCATGAGAAGAGCGCTGCAGTAATCTATTTTGGCAAATAGCATGGCTTGCAGAACTGTCCTGAAGTCGTGGAAGAATAGTAGGGGTTTGAGCCTTTTTAGAACCTGAAGTCTATAGAAACAGTCTTTGGTTGTGGTGTTGATCATTTTCTTTAGGTTTAGGCGATTATCGAGTAGAACCCCGAGATCTCTCACATGGGTATGTGTGAGTTGAGTATTGTGGATTGTCTGTGGGAGTGGGTTGTCTTGGTTGGGGGAGATGAGGAGGAGTTCGGTTTTAGATGCGTTGAGAACCAGATTAAGACTGTTGAGAAGACTGGTGATTGATTTTAGGCAGTTGTTCCAGTGAGTGAGAGATTTTGCGATGGATTCTGTTATCGGGATCAGAATCTGCACATCATCTGCGTACAGGTAATGAATTAGGTTGAGGTCTGTTAGAAGCTGGCAGAGGGGGAGGAGGTAAATGTTAAAGAGAGTGGGTGATAAAGAGGATCCTTGAGGTACACCGAGCGAGGATCTGGTCGAAGGTGATTCTTTATCATTGATTTTAACTTTGAAGCTTCTGTTATTGAGAAAGGACGTGAACCAACTGAGGGCTATACCGGTTATCCCTATGTCGGCTAGGCGATTCAGGAGGATGGAATGGTTCACGGTGTCGAATGCCGCCGAAATGTCTAGGAGTACTAGAAGAAAGGAGTAGCCCTTGTCTAATCCCATGATAATATGGTCTGTTAATGATATGAGTAGAGTTTCTGTACTGCGAGATTTGCGAAATCCGTATTGGGATGGGTATAGGATGTTGTGTTCTTCTAGATATTCTGAAAGCTGAGTATTCACCAATTTCTCTGTTAATTTGGCTAGGAAAGGGAGATTCGAGATGGGGCGGAAGTTAGAAAGCCCGTTGGGGTCTAAATTGTGTTTCTTAAGGAGGAGTTTAAGAGAAGCGGTTTTTAGGCTGTCTGGGTACATCCCTTGGGTTAAAGAGCTGTTTATAATGTTCGCTAGAGGACCCGAGATACTGTTAGGAATCAGTAGCAGAAGTTTGGATGGTATGTTGTCAGCTGGATGACTAGAAGGTTTCTGTCTCTTGAGGAGGGATTCGATTTCACTTGAGGATGTTAATTCGAAGTTGTTGAGTTTGACTCCAGTGTAGGAATGAGTGTTGGTGAATGTAGAGCAGTGGGTGGTATTGGTTGGTAGGAGTGCCAGGGTGTTTGAAATCTTCTGTTGAAAGAATGATGCAAGTTCGTTGGCTTTAGATTGTGCCTGTTCGTCTGGTATCGTCGATGGTGATGACTTAGTAATTTGTGACACATAGAGAAAGCGCCTTGGCATCATATTGAAGATCGTGGATTTTGTTGGCGTAGTATTCTCTTTTTGAATAGAGGTCCTGTAAGGTTCCTTTGTAAGTCGATAGTGTAGAAGAGTTGGGAACTTTGCGCCATCTGTTTTCTTCTTTGTGACGAAGGATTTTGCTTCATCCGTTTGAGTTCAGTAGAAACCAGGGTTGATTTCCTTTTTTTTCTGGATTTATTGTTTGGAGACTGCGGGGTATAATTTGTTTGCTACTTGCTTCTGTAATGTTGTTGCCATGAGAGAACAGCTGACTCGGGGTTGGATAAGTCAGGTTTGAGAGTTCTTTGACAGATTGTCCACTGAGTATCTAGATGCACATGATTTCCCTGAAGTGAATGGTAGAGTTTTATTGCAGGCTGTGAGTCTGTTGTTTTGCGGACATCTTGGTGGTCATCAGAAAGTGATCTGACCAAGGGGACTGGGTACATGAGGGTGCTGAAGAACAGGCGAACTTTGAATTAATAAAAATAAAGGTCCAGCGTATGTCCTGCTTTGTGTGTTGTTTATTGACGATCTGCGTGAATCCCATTACACTGAGGGAGCTGAGGAGTGTTTGGCAATTGGGGGAGCAGGGTGAAGCGTCGGTATGTAAGTTGAAATCTCCCATGATCATAGTCGGAAGGTCTGTATCGATGTGCTTCACTACTGGTTTCAATAAGAGGAGAGGTTTCAGCTTCTAGAAATCCTGGAGGGGGCGTAAACTAAAGTAGTTGAAGTTGTTGCGATTTGACTAGGCCCAGTTCGAGTTTCGACTCGGATCTGATGGTTTGCGATGAAAGTCTGAGTTCTTTTTTGTAGCTAGTAGTAACCGCCCCCTCTTTTTTGTGTCTGTGGATAGATAATATGTCGTCTTGTGTATAGGTATTGGTTATTAGCGCAATGTCTGAGTTTTTAACCAGGTTTCTGTGATGGCACAGATGTCTGGGTTGGAGTCCAGTAAATAGTCGTTGAGGATGTGCGTCTTTTTAGTCAGGGATTGGGCATTAAATAGGGTTACTGAAAGTAGGGTGAGCCCTAAGAACTGGGTAAGGGGGGGTGATCATGATTGGTATGAGGAATCTATGACTTCTTGATGGTAGTTCTAGAGCAGGATAAAAAGCTAGTGTGGAGACGTTGGTGTCTGACGGGAATCTGATGCGTTAGCATTTCTTCCGGTAGTTCTGTAGGCGAGAAATGAATCAAGGAGCAGGGTTGAGGTGCTGGAGAATTGGGATATAATTCTTCACAGTTATCCCAGGCGAGACATAAGCAGCTTAGAATAAGATGCTATTATTGGTATAGTCCCGTGGTGTTCTAATTGTTTGTTGGTCTGGTGTCACTCTGGTTTGTATCCTTGTTTCTTTTTGTCATCTGCCTCTTTTCTGCACTAAGTTTATGAGCCTCTGGTATCTAGTTAAAGGTGATCTGAGTGCTTGTGGGTTGGGCGCCCCAAGGCAACTGGAGGTGGTGGGCTTCGAGCGGTGGGTTCAGATCCCAGGTTTGGGCGGCGCCACGGGGATCGAGAATGTCATTGCTAAGGCAAGATAGTACTGCGGAGGCTCTTGCTTAAGTAGGGCCGGTCAGCTTGACGTCACAGGAGAGTGCTGCTCAATGTTTCCCACTGCAAGGTCTATATAATGTGCACATATGCACACACGCCTAAGGGATGGTGGTGGGAGCAGCAGCTGGCGATGTCTGGAGCTGGAGGCTGTGTGCTGACTGTGGAACGGGTCCAATCACATCGAGGATGAGTGAGGCAGCTCGCAGGACCAGCCTATGAGCCACCAAATGTAACACACACCTCCAACATTACTCTCTGTATCAATGACAGGAGATGGCAGGAAATTTGAATCAGTTACCAACAAGAGCCCTGAAGTTGGTGGTTGGGGAAACAGATAAGCATGGGAAAATAAGAGTCGAAGCTTGCTGGACAGACTGGATGGGCCTATTGGTCTTTTTCTGCCGTCATTTCTATTTATTTTTATTTGGGGGTTGCCCCTCAAAATTAAACAGAAGGTGCAAAATGCATGCATTACCTGGGCTACTGAAAAGCCAGTCAAAGTTTGTGCTATAACTAGTCTAATGCACACTATTTATAAAAAGTGTTGAATTAGCTCTTGCAGCTCAAAATAAAATGTCGACTTGCTGGTCCTTGGGCAGCTTCCTCTTATGAAGGCATGTGATTTCCTACTTGACATCATGGCATGATGACACTGCAACTACCCATGGCCACAATTCAGATGTTCATGCCGATCAGAAACATCTGTAACCTGAATTTTATCTTGGAATGGAAGGAAAAAATATAACAAAGTCTAAAGATGTGGATCTGTTGAGGTATATGCATTTTTTATTTGCAGACTCTTAAGTCTATATGCTTTATTTTCTTTACTTATAGAATTTATTTGGCACTCTTGGCTGGAACATCTTACAGTATTAAAAAGAACACACAACAAAAGGGAATAACAGTTACAGAGTAATGGAGAAACAGAGGAAAAACACTGAGAAGCTAAACACTAGGATAGAACAATGTGATTAAATGCTTTCTTAACTTTATCCTGAAGATATCCAAGAAGCCCTCACCCTGGCTACAATTTGGGATTTCAAAGAGGCGTGGGATAAACACTGTGGATCCATAAAGTATAGAGGATGTGAATGAAGTGAAGAGGCATGGGGGCGGCTTGCTGGAATGACGGCTACTACCTGGAGATTAATATCCTAATTAAATAAACATACACACAGTTAATGCGACTCCAACATTACTCTATGCTTCAACGGCAAGAGGAAAGGGGGGGGGGGGGGGGGAAGGATTTGCATCCACAAAAAAGAAGGGGAGTAGCTTGCTTGATACAGGAGTTACTACCCCAAACCAATTAGCCTGATACTTCACTTTCAATGATATCCAGCATAGTTCTCTGCTTCAACAGCAGAGGGAATGATGAAAAGATCTCTGCTTCAATGGCAGGGGGAATGATGAAAAGATGATTTATATTCGGACAACAACCAATAAGGACTGAGTTGCACAGGCTGGATAAACATGCGTGGGAGTAGCTTGCTATGATGGTGGTTACTACCCCTAAACAATTAGCTAGATACTTCACTTAGATGCAGCTCCAGCACTGATACTTCACTTAGATGCAGCTCCAGCATTGCTAACTACATCGATGGCGGGGGTGGAAGGGAAATATATCGATGGCGGGGGTGGAAGGGATGGCGGGGTGGAAGGGAAATAGAACAAAAGGTCACTTACAAGGGACAAGGGAAACAGATAAGTATGGGGAAAAAAAAGTGAAAGCTTGCTGGGCAGACTGGATGGACCGTTTGGTCTTCTTCTGCTGTCATTTCTATGTTTCTATGTTGTGAGCAGATGAATGTTGTCAGATATGCAGAACTTGATAAACTAATGGCTTCCCAAATAAATCAATTATATCACTCACAGGGAAATTGTGGACAAGGTAGGAGTGGATGGAGAGGTAGAGAAGAACAAATGGAGGAATGGGAGTTCCCCTAACAAGAGGTAAGAACATAAGAACATAAGAAAATGCCATACTGGATCAGACCAAGGGTCCATCAAGCCCAGCATCCTGTTTCCAACAGTGGCCAATCCAGGCCATAAGAACCCGGCAAGTACCCAAAAACTAAGTCTATTCCATGTTACCATTGCTAATGGCAGTGGCTATTCTCTAAGTGAACTTAATAGCAAAATGGACTTCTCCTCCAAGAACTTATCCAATCCTTTTTTAAACACCGCTATACTAACTGCACTAACCACATTCTCTGGCAACAAATTCCAGAGTTTAATTGTGCTATGAGTAAAAAAGAACTTTCTCCGATTAGTTTTAAATGTGCCCCATGCTAACTTCATGGAGTGCCCCCTAGTCTTTCTACTATCCGAAAGAGTAAATAACCGATTCACATCTACCCGTTCTAGACCTCTCATGATTTTAAACATCTCTATCATATCCCCCCTCAGCCGTCTCTTCTCCAAGCTGAAAAGTCCTAACCTCTTTAGTCTTTCCTCATAGGGGAGCTGTTCCATTCCCCTTATCATTTTGGTTCCCCTTCTCTGTACTTTCTCCATCGCAATTATATCTAAACCAGGACACATGTACAGAGGCTGTCCTGATGATCCAATGCATGCTCTACCTCCTCCACCTCCAACCCAGCAGTATTTTTCACCTACTGTTCCGGAATATACTCCTAATGTAGTGGCCATGCCCTGTAACGCCTAGGAATTTGCAGAGGCTGTCAGGGCCCTTCCTCTTTCTTGTATTCATCCCTCACCTATGCCTGAGCCTCTGGGCACTCTTATAGTCTCTGGAAATCTAATTTGGTGTTTGTTAGACACTGGAGCTGCCCAATCTACACTGGAAATGACAGCTGCTTTCCACTTGCCAATTTCAACTTATAAAGTTGTGGGTGTGACCAATGTTATAAACACACTGCCAATATCGGAAACTGTAACAGTACAATTAGGTCATTTGCATACATTGCATGCTTTTCTACTTTCAGCATCCTTTCTTATGAATTTGCTAGGACCTGATTTATTATGTAAATTGTGTTGCACTATATGTGCAAGCTACTTTAAACACAGCAGAGATTTCTGCTTGTGAAACTTCTCCATTTCCTTAAACTGTTCTCATAGGCTGTATGTAAACTGCAGAAATGGATTTTGATTTTTCAGATATTCCTGAGTCTTTATGTGCTGTAGGTAACAATATTGGTCATTTTCAAATTGATACAGTACACATACTAGTCAACCCCGACAAAGAGGTTGCCATGGAAACCACAATTTGATCTGAAACCTGAGGCTATAGAAGATATTCAACCAGTAAAAATTGTTTTAACACATAACAAGGAATTATAATTAAATTACCACCTGAAGCAGCAAGTCCATGTAATTCTCCCATCTTGCCAGTCCCAAAACCTCACTCTCACACAATAAAGCTCTGGAATTTGTTGCCAGAGGATGTGGTTAGTGCAGTTAGTGTAGCTGAGTTCAAAAAAGGTTTGAATAAATTCTTGGAGGAGAAGTCCATTAACTGCTATTAATCAAGTTTACTTAGGGAATAGCCACTGCTATTAATTGCATCAGTAGCATGGGATCTTCTTAGTGTTTGCGTAATTGCCAGGTTCTTGTGGCCTGGTTTGGCCTCTGTTGGAAACAGGATGCTGGGCTTGATGGACCCTTGTCTGACCCAGCATGGCAATTTCTTATGTTCTTATCATCACAGGGGGACGCCCCTGAGGTTTGCGCCAAAGAAGGTACTTGAAACAGGGCTGCATGGCACGCACGCCCTAAGGCAACTGGACAGCATGGCGGGAGGCAGCGCCCAAGCAGGACCGGGGACGCCAGAGAGGACGGCAGGCAGAAGCCGCGGCAGCGAAACGTCCATCAACCTCAGGAGGAGTCACCAGAGAGGTAAGAAGGGTGGAGTGGAGATGTTGGGCAGCGACAGTTGTAACAGTACCCCCCCTTCAAAGGGCGGTCTCCTCGTCAGGTACCAGGTTTAGGTTTAGAAGGATGTGCAAGATGAAATTGACTGAGCATCTCTTTATCAAGGATGTTAGCCAGAGACTCCCAAGAGTTTTCTTCGGGGCCGAAACTTTCCCAAGAAAGAAGGTATTCAAATGTTTTGCCTCATCTTCGGACATCAAGAATCTCTTCAACCTTGAATTCTAGGTCATCTTCTGCGTTGATAACAGGTGGTTCCTGAGTCTTGGAAGAGAATTCACTGAGAATGAGTGGTTTCAAGAGTGAAACGTGAAAAGCGTGGTGGATGTTGAGTCCAGGTGGTAGCTTCAGACTGTAAGTAATGTTGCCAAGACATCAGAGGATTGTAAATGGTCCAACGTAATGAGGAGAGAACTGAGTGGAGGGTAACTTCAGTCTGAGATGTTTGGTAGATAACCAGACTTTATCTCCAGGTTTGAAGACAGGCACTTGAGAATGGTGAGCGTCGTAGAACTTCTTAGCACGGTCACTCGCTTTGTTTAGCATGTATTTCATCTGAGTCCACAGATTATGGATTTCATCAGCAGTAGCTTGAGCTGCTGGGGACATCACTGAGAGCTTCAGTGGAAGTGGCAGTATTGGAGAGCGTCCATATACCACTTCAAAAGGTGTTGATCTAGTTGATGTTGCTGGATGAGAGTTGATGGCGAATTCAGCCCATGGTAACAGTTCGGCCCAGTTATTCTGATGGGAACTGACGTAGGCTTGAATGAACTGTTTTAAAGTTCTATTCATCCGTTCTGTTTGGCCATTTCATTGCAGATGATAAGCTGAAGTGTAGTTTAGAGAGAAGTCGAATAACTTGTACAAGGCCCTCCAGAATCTTGCCGTGAATTGAGATCCTTGGTCTGAGACAATGTATCTTGGTTAGCCGTGAAGGCAAAAAATGTGTGATATGAAGAGCTTCGCAAGCTCTAAGGCTGAAGGTAAGCCAGGCAGTGCCACGAAATGGGCCATCTTGCTGAAGCGATCAACTGTTACCCAGATGGTATTCATTCCTCCGGAAGGGGGTAAATCGACTACAAAATCAGTAGTGATATGTGACCAGGGTTGCTCCGGAACTGGCAGTGGTTGCAGCAAACCCCACGGTTGGCCAGAAGAAGGTTTATTCTTAGCACAGTTGTTAAGGATGCCACATAGGATAGGGTATCCTTCTTGATCGTAGGCCACCAATATAACTTCTGGATCTTGAGCAGGGTACGGCGTTGACCAGGATGGCCGGCCAGCCAGCTTGGAATCATGTGCCCAAAAGAGCACTTTCTTCCTGAGGTGTTTAGGTACGATGGTCTTACCAGTGGGCACAGAATGTGTAGTTGCCAAGATGACTTTCTTCGGGTCAATTATGTGCTGAGATTCTTCAGGCACATCTTCCGAGAGAAAGGAGCGTGACAAGGCATCAGCTCTGGTATTTCTGTCAAGTCTTAAAAAGTTGAAAACATTCAAACAAATCACCAATTTCTGCATTTCAGAAATAAAACTAAAGGCAACAGTAGTTTCCTCCTCGATTTCTCTTTTCTGAAGTCCTGGGTGCTTGATCCTCTGTCAGTCAGATCCAGGTATCCAAAAGGAGACAAAGTGCATGACCCTTAGCCAAGTACAGCTGTGGAGATGACAGGGCTCAAGGGGACATAGTTATAACTGGGGAATCCAATGTTTGAATAAAGGTTCATGGTGCTACAGTCCCAGTAAATAGCAGCTCCAACAGAGTTGGATGGCCAAAGGATCAAAGGAAATTGCTTGGCAAAATAAATGTAAAAATGAAAAGCGGAAAAATAGCTGCTAGTAATTTGTGAAACATGATGCTCTGAATATGAAAAAAAAACCCCAAATTGAATCATTTCACTAATAGTGATGATTATTGAGGTTTAAAATATTTAAACTAGAAAATTAATTCAGATGAAGCAGTTTAAAGATATTTAAATGGAAATAGATTGCTACATTTGAGAAAATCGTTTTTTTTTTTTATTGTGCACAAGTTATTGTGGATATATTTCTGCTTAGAAACAAATGACAGAATTAGTGCAATCTAATTAGATGATATGGAGTGACAGTAGTCAAGTCACTGAGGAGTATAGTGCCATGAGAAAATATGTCATAAACTTCATGAAGCTGGGAATGATAATAATAGAAATATGTAAAACAATCAGTCTGACAACTACCTAAGAAACACTGAAGAAGAAGGAAATTGCTATCAAATATATAGAAAGAACTACTATTAGAGATCTTTATTAGCAGACAAAATAAATAAGTAGTTCTCTGAGCATACATTGTGGCAGAAGAAGGATTACTGATGTTTTATTTCAACAGTAGAAATCTAAACATTTTTTCCTGGAACTTATGAAGTATTTGTTAAAACAGTAGTTGATAGGACAATCTTGACATCTTGTTGTGCCTTAGACCCCACTGGGGTCAATTCACTAAAATGCATGCAAAACATTTTTTAGCATTGAGGTGCTAAACTTTTTAGCATGACTGCTAAAATTGCATTTGTCAGGCAATGCTCAAATCTGACCACATAGATTCAAAGTTCGTGGGTACATTTACTAATTTTCAAAGGAAAAGGAGCCATCTTGTGCTCCTACCATGTGACAGGGGCTGACCAATATCACCGGTAGCCCCTGTGACATAGTATGGGCAAAGGCTATCGGCGCCATTTTGAATACTGGCAGCTGATGGTCCGTGTGCAGGAGGTCGCTCCCCACTGGACCACCAGGTACTTGTAAAAAGTTTTTTTTGGGGGAGGGGGGGTTCAGGAGGGTGGGGAAAGGTAAGGGATTAGTTTTATAGGGTCGGGGTGGGTTTAGGAGTTGTTTTGGTGTGCTGGTTTTCCCGTCCTCCCCCCAAATAACTCCCGTTAGTGGACACTAATGGGAGTAACGATTTTTCACGATAAATCAGGAAAATTTATATTGTATCGTGCACTCTAATGATTTTTGACGATTTAAAAAATATCGGACGATTTTTTAAATCATCAAAAAACAATTCACATCTCTAATGTTGGGAATGGTGTCAAAAATTTTAATTTTCAGAAAGGATCTTGCGATGATATTTATACATGATAACAGGAGAACATGGTATATGTTGTAAAATCTAGACAGATTTAAGTTCCAGGCCTAGCGCAAGAAAGTACAAAAATCCTGCAAGTCAGTTTGCTCGCACAATTTTGAAATAACTCATCTTTTTACTTAAATTATTAATGACAAAATATTCCATTTTAGAAACTATAGAAGTGAAATCCTCCTTTGAACATGTTTTATTATTTGTAACCTATAGTGTTGGGTATATGATAAAACACTAAGGGGCGGATTTTAAAACCCCTGCGCGCGTAAATCTGGCAGGCCTATTTTGCATAGGCCGCCGGCGCGCGTAAAGCCCCGGGACGCGTGTAAGTCCCGGGACTTTCGAAACGGGGAGGGAGGGGGCGTGTCCGGGGCGTTCCCGAAACGACGCGGCGTTTCGGGGGCGTGCCGCAGCATTTCGGGGGTGGGCCCGGGGGCGTGGCGCCAGCCCGGGGGCATGGTCGAGGCCTCTGGACCATGCCCCCGGGACCGGAGGACAGAGTGGGGCTGCCGGCGACGCGCGCAAAGTTACGCCTGCTTTCAGCAGGCGTAACTTTGCCGACAAAGGTAAGGGGTGGGGTTTAGATAGGGCCGGGGAGGTAGGTTAGGTAGGGGAAGGGGGGGAAGGTGGGCGGAGGGCAGAGAAAAGTTCCCTCCGAGGCCGCTCCGAAATCGCTATTTATAAGATACGCGACTACACGCGTATCTTATAAAATCCAGCGTACGTTTGTTCGCGCCTGGTGCGCGAACAAAAGTACGCACTCGCGTATCTTTTAAAAATCTGCCCCTAAAATTGTATCTTGTATCCTCAAGATGCAAAAAGCTCCATAAAACTATATAAGCAAATCCTTATTTGCAAATCATGGGATTTTTTCCCAAAATTTTAAAATTTATAAATCATGAAAAGGTTTCAGTGCTTATGAGTAGACAGAGAAATGAATAAGTAATTAGCAGAAATTAATTAAAAAAAGATGACTAGATGACTATGTTATGACTATCGGCCGCGGCAAGCCACGACCGGGGCCAGTCACTTACCCCAGCAACCGGACTGATCACCGATGCTGAGGCTGGTGTCGGTGGTTCCTTCAGCAGCAGCAGCCGCTACTGCTTCAAGATGGCCGTGGTGTCCTTCCCCGCGTGGCTAAGCTCCGCCCCCTGATGTCCTCTAGGGCTGCGCGGGCGGCTATGGCCTCGGTTTAAAGGAGCACCTACAGGAAGTAGGTTGGTTCCTTCCTGCTACCTCCAATCTTCAGGGGACTATTTAAGGCAAGGTCTGAGCCCTCAGACCTTGCCTTGGCTTCTTGGCTCCAGTGTTAGTTGCTGATCTTGGTTCCTGGTTGCTTCCTCCGTGTTTGATCCCTGGACTGGCTGCTGAACTCTCTGATTCTCGACCCCTGGACTGGTTGTGGATTCTTCTGGCTCTCGACCCCCTGGACTGGCTGCGGACTCTTCTGGCGTTCGACCCTGGATTGGCTGCGGGGTATTCTGGCTCTTGATCCTTGGACTGGCTGCGGAGTGTGCTGGCTCTTGATCTCTGGACTAACTTCTGTTACCTCTTCAGTTTCCACGACCTGCTGGAGGTGCCAGCTTCTGTTTCTCGACCTGCTGGAGGCACCAGCTTCTGTTTCCACGACCCGCTGGAGGTGCCTACCCCTGTTCTCTCGACCTGCTGGAGGCGCCAGCTATCTGGACTAAACGACCTGCAGGAGGCGCCTGCATCCAGATCTTCTTCAATTACCTCCAGCGACCTTCGTGATTGGCCTCGCCTGCCGACGAGAGGACTTCATCCCTCGCCAGACCAAGGATCCACCTCCCAAGCCAGAACAGACTAAAAACGAGATATGATAATTATATGTTAATTTGTCCTAAATAAACAATCAATTTGAAGAAAAATAATTTAAAACATATCAAATACGTTTAATGTCAAAAGTACAATGAAATTAATCATCATATATATATCATCTACCAACACAAATAACTAAAAATAATTAAGCTTTTGTATGCATACTCATACACATGCATACTCACAGCATACTAATATTTCACAATCACTTTATATTTATTAAATTTATAGAATGATGTGAATCACATCTGTTATGCAAGATGCAAAACACTCCAAGTCATGCATATTCCTGAATGTGTATATATTGTTTCACTTTTACTATGTCTATCAATATATCTTTATTACAGACTGAGTATAAAAATGTATAAGCCTAAACAATGACTGTTGTCTCACAGTAACTCCCAAATGTTAACTTTGATGATTTGTGTTCTGAATAAAAGATGCTCATCCCCAAATTGATGATATCTGTCCCAAGCTGCTGATGTGTGTCCCAACAAATAAATAATTCTCTTTGTTTCACACACAGGTTTTCTCAGGGGATATTTGTAAACCAATCTTGGACTATGAAATGAAGATGTTACCACCTCAATGTGCAAAATAGACAATTGGGAGGGAGCTTCCAAGGCAATCTGTTGCCTAGACTCCTCTAGACTGCGTTTAAAATTTAAAAGGAAGCAAAGCTCTCGAGGGTGGGAACTATCTCTAGCCGATGTTCTCTTGTGTATGTGTTGTTTAGAATTGAAAAACAAGTCTACTCGTTGATGTCATAAAAATTATTACTAAATTGTGTCCAATTTCAACATGTATCTGGAATTTTATAAAATTTCAACTAACTTGACGATTCTGAAGGCAGTAGTGCCATGACAAGGTGTTTCAAACAAAGAAAGAATTCTCTTTGTTTCACCTCATAGGCTTCCTCAGAGAATTTTTGTAAACCACTCTTGGACTATGAAGTGCAGATGTTACCACCCCAATGTGCAAAACAGACAATTGGAAGGGGACTTCCAAAGCAATCCGCTCGCTGTCTATGGACAAATGACACAAGCGTAGCATTATTATTTCATTCATAAACTACCAAATTTGTTATTATTGAAAATGGATTAAAGTCATTAAAATGTTATCTAGTCTCCTCTAGACTCCATTTAAATTTAAAAAGGAAGCAAAGCTCTTGAAGGTGGGAACTATCCCTACCCAATGTTCTACAAAAGAAAATTGAGATGTATGAAATTGCCTGAAATATGCACTGAAAAATATCTAAAATGAAATAAAGATGCATTCTGCCTTATCTCTTGTGTATGTGTTGTTTAGGACTGAAAAACAAGTCTACTCATTGATGTCATAAAAATGATTAGAACTAAAACAATGTGTATAATACTACTCCTTGGGGAAACTGCAAACTAGCAGATTATGTCTTGTCTTTCACTCACAAACTACTTTTTAAGAAAAAAAGACAAAACCAACCAGAAGTGGTATCAGAAATTTTGCGGTGCTTCCAATCTCATGGGCTCTTGCCCTTACAGGGCTACAACCCCTCTCCTGTATAAGCACTAATAGATCACGTCACTTACCAACTTACTGGTGGCTTGTCTATTATAAAACTTTTTTTGTTTTTAATTCTTTAAAGTGCAAAAAACCGCATCCCTTAAATTACCCGTATTTTTATTAGAAGTTTCACTCTTCACCCTTCTACTAAACTCGAATTATACTTATCTCTTAAGCTGCGAATTACTCGCATGAATCAAGACTGATTCGCCTGAATCACTCGCCCGACATTGCCAATGTTTCGGCGCGCTCCCCGCGCCTGCTTCAGGGGCTTTCAATCGTGCTCAACTGCTTGATTCAGCTGGACTTAAAATTTTCCCATTCAAATATGGCGTACAAACGCTGGCTTGTACGCCATATTTGAATGGGAAAATTTTAAGTCCAGCTGAATCAAGCAGTTGAGCACGATTGAAAGCCCCTGAAGCAGGCGCGGGGAGCGCGCTGAAACATTGGCAATGTCGGGCGAGTGATTCAGGCGAATCAGTCTTGATTCATGCGAGTAATTCGCAGCTTAAGAGATAAGTATAATTCGAGTTTAGTAGAAGGGTGAAGAGTGAAACTTCTAATAAAAATACGGGTAATTTAAGGGATGCGGTTTTTTGCACTTTAAAGAATTAAAAACAAAAAAAGTTTTATAATAGACAAGCCACCAGTAAGTTGGTAAGTGACGTGATCTATTAGTGCTTATACAGGAGAGGGGTTGTAGCCCTGTAAGGGCAAGAGCCCATGAGATTGGAAGCACCGCAAAATTTCTGATACCACTTCTGGTTGGTTTTGTCTTTTTTTCTTAAAAAGTAGTTTGTGAGTGAAAGACAAGACATAATCTGCTAGTTTGCAGTTTCCCCAAGGAGTAGTATTATACACATTGTTTTAGTTCATAAAACTTGGGGTATTGAGCCAGTTTAGAGTATATTTATTGGATAAAAATGATTAGTAAATTGTGTCCGATTTCAACATGGATCTGGAACTTTACAAAATTTCAAAGTACTCGATGATTCTAAAGGCTAAACGGAGAGAATATATTGAACTTTCAAAACATTTAAAAAATGTGTATATTAAGCTTACAAACTTCTATATAATGAAAGCTTTCCTATAAGGTTAAGGTGGATCCCACTGCTTAAAGGTAGTGCCGTGACATGGTATTTAAAAAAAAACGTCAGGACTGTGCATTGATGCTGAAACCTATTTATATCCCCAATGACTATTTGGGAACAGCGAAAGACTTTCATGTTGAAATCGGACAGAATTTGCATTCAACAGATTCCTCCTTTTCTCCTCTTCTTACAATCTCATTTCCTCCTTTCATTGACTTACCTTAAAAGAAAGTCTTATCGTCTGCTATTTTTTTTCTATCTCTAGCACCTTTGCCATCTTGGCTACTTTTCCCATTTCTCTCTTTTCCCAGATATTTTTTTTTCTATTCTCCTCTTTGTGATACTTTATACCTTTAAAAAACAAATCTTTTTAGCCTTAGTTTTTCACCCACCTCCTTTGAAAACTGTATTTGTGTCCTATTCCTTTTATTTTTATTTGCTTTCCTAATATAAAGATGTTTATACCTTAATATAATTTCTTTTAATGTAGCCTAAGTTTTTACTGGATAAAGATTTTCTTATGATGCTATTATATTCATATGGTACTCTCTGATTTTAGTAAAGTTTTAGTGAAGTCTGGAAATTCAAAACCCTGATCTTTGTGCGACCCTTCTCTGACTTGGCTCTTAAATTAAACTATACTACCCATTCCTCTAATCTGCCCTCCACTAAAGTATTTTCCTCCTTGGAGAAATTACAGAAAGTAGTGCATTGGATATAAAAAGGGAAATTCTAACTTGCTTTGAAGGTAGGATGCACATTGTCTTCATAGTACCCCTGAACTTGGCTAGAGGTCCTTCTATCTAGCCTGAACAAGCCTGAAAACTTAGAACTACAGAAAGCAATTCTCAAAAGTCATTTACCTAGGAACATTTTTTAAATATTTTATTAATTTTGAAGGTTTCATTACACAGACAATAAAAGGAAACAATGCAAGAAATCCATGTCTTGTGTTGACAACAAAGATATTAATTCAACCTCTCCAGGTGAGTCATGTTATATTACATATGAGATTGGAAATATAAGACTATTTTTTCAATTTAAGAAATGTAAGCTGCTGGTTTTTCCATGATTTCTTGAATTCATATAGGTAGCTTTTATGTAGATAAACTGTTTTCTCTTTAGGTATAACAAGAAGAATATCTGAGAACCAATCTTCGAAAGGTGGAACACTCTACACTCCTAAACTAATACAAAATGTTTCAACTCTTTAATATCTTCTAGGTATCCCAGGAGAAGGGTTAAAGGATCGATATTCCTCCCAATATTTATATACAAGCCGTTAAGCCCGTTAAAACGGGCTACATTAACATTTTTTTTGGTTCATTTCCTTCCCCCTCATGCTCCCTCCCACCTCCCCCCACTCTCTCCTCTCTCCCCTCAGTCACTCCTCTCTCTCCCCCCTCCCTCCTCCCCTCAGTCACTCCTCTCTCCCCCTCCCCCAGTCACTCCTCCCTCCCCTCTCCCTCCTCCCCTCAGTCACTCCTCTCTCCCTCCTCCCCTGTCACTCCTCTCTCCCCCTCCCCTGTCACTCCTCTCTTCCCCTCCCTCCTCACCCTCCCCTGTCACTCCTCTCTCCCTCTCCCCCCTGTCACTCCTCTCTCCCCTGTCACTCCTCTCTCCCCCCCTCCTCCCTCCCCCTCCTCTCTCCCCCTCCCTCCTCCCCTCAGTCACTCCTCTCTCCCCTCTCCCTCCTCCCCTGTCACTCCTCTCTCCCCCCTCCCTCCTCCCCTCAGTCACTCCTCTCTCTCCCTCCTCCCCTCAGTCACTCCTCTCTCCCCTCTCCCTCCTCCCCTGTCACTCCTCCCCTAGTCACTCCTCTCTCCCTCTCCCTCCTCCCCTGTCACTCCTCTCTCCCCCCTCCCTCCTCCCCTCAGTCACTCCTCTCTCCTCTCTCCCCCCTCCCCTCAGTCACTCCTCTCTCCCCCTCCCCTCAGTCACTCCTTTCTCCCCCCCCTCGGAAGATCTCCGGGGTGTTCCTTCCGTCCGTCCGTCCGTCGCTCCCTCCCTTGCGCGCATGCCGCCGCCGCTCCTGCTCTTCGGGCCGCTGCCGCTCCAGCTCTTCGGGCCGGTGCCGCCGCTCCTGCTCTTCGGGCCGCCGCCGCTCCTGTTCTTCGGGCCGCTGCCGCTCCAGCTCTTCGGGCCGGTGCCGCCGCTCCTGCTCTTCGGGCCACCGCTCCTGCTCTTCGGGCTGCCGCTGCTCCTGCTCTTCGGTCTGCCGCCGCCGCTCCTGCCACTCCTGCTCTTCGGGCCGCCGCCACTCCTGCTCTTCGGGCCGCCGCCACTCTTGGTCTTCGGGCCGCCGCCGCCGCTCCTGCTCTTCGGTCTGCCGCCACCGCTCCTGCTCTTCGGGCCGCCGCCACTCCTGCTGCTCCAGCTCTTCGGGCCGGTGCCACCGCCGCCGCTCCTGCTCTTCGGGCCGCCGCCGCTCCTGCAGCGACATTTTTAAGAGGCACACTCTGACCGACGTGCTCGCATGCGCGGTAGAGCTGCTCTCTACTGCATATTTGCGGCACGTCGGTCAACCTTCATTTATTAGGTTGATAGAACCATACTCCCTTGCCATATAAAAAAATGTACCGACCCTATTACTACATCCTGTACACTCTAAAGACACCTTACAGATTATTTCACAGAGCCTTTCTGGAGTATAATAAATTGTGGGGTCCATATTCAAATGCTACTTAGCCGGAAAAATAAGATTTATCCGGCTAAGTTGCTGCAACTGAATATCTGGCTGGATAAGTCTGTGGTTACTTGAACAGTATCGGTTTGGAACCAGCCAGAAGAAAAAGGAGTCAGACTCTGGCTCTTCCTTAAGTGCAGTTTATTTACAATTAAAATAAAGCTCAGTGCTAAACAAAATAGACAAATTAGGAAGCTCACCTTTAAGTTCAGGTATCTCACAAATACTTGGTATCACACATTGCAGGTCTTAGCATATTCCTGGTTTCTGCCCTCTCCCTGAATCCTCTCTATCCCTTCTGGGTCGTGCCAACTAGAGATGTGCATTGTTTACTTGTATTGGTTCGGGCTTTGTTTTCGGGCTCCTGCGGGAAATTTCGTTTTTTCCATGGTTCGAGTTTTTTTTCGTGGGTCCCCTATTTTCGTGTTAGTGCGCACTAATGGGAGTTAGCATGCACTAACATTTTAAAGTTAGTGTGCACTAACAGGAGTTAGCGCACACTAACACGAACTACGAATTTTTCAAAAATTTCATAAATTAGGGATTCTGCCTGGGTCCTGAATTCCTTGAATGGCTGATCCTTATGGAAGATTCAGATAGATCTCTGTGGCCAGTCTCTTAAGGAAGTTTGAGGGAATTTCCAGTATTACATACCCTCTCCCTAAGATCAGACTTGCTGGGATGAGCATCTGCCTATACAAGGGACACCTCTCCTGACAGGAAATCCCTTTCTGACCTATGTCAGAGCTTATAGTTAAAGAGCTGTAGGGCCAGGAACCATCTCATCACCCTTACATTGGACTCTTCGTTCATAGGAGCTGTTGGTGGTCTATTATGAGTGTGAACTGCCAACCCAGAAAGTAATAGCATAAGGCCTCTAAGGCCCACTTGACTGCCAAGGCCTCTTTTTCTACTCTTGTGGCATCAATGTTTGGCTAATGTATGCCACTGGATGTTCTCTTGTGGACTAAGTAGCTCCCAAGCTGACTTCTGAGGCATCTGTCTGCACCATGAAGGGTTTAGTATAGTCTGGGTTTATCAGGACCGGCTCAGCACATATCACCTCTTTCAGAGCCCTGAAGGCCTTCTCTCCTTCCTCTAAATGTTCTCTGGGGTTTTCTTTACCAACAGTATTGTGAGATGCTCTGTCTTCTCTGAGTAACTGGGAATAAACCTTCTCTAGTATCCTGTAATGTCTAGGAACACATATTTTTGCTTTTGTTTGCAGGACTGGCACTTGGGTGATTGCCTCAAACTTCTTGGTCTATGGATGGACATTACCAATATATTTTCCTGGGTCTTTTCCTCCCCCAGGTGACTCCCTAAGGTGGCTCTGTGCTAATTGCATGACCTTATGAAGATAGGGCTTGGGAACTATGAATTGTTCTATCACTTCCCCTTCCACACTTCCCTTTGTGATTCAGTAAAGTAAATCCTGCTATTTCTTGCATTAGTAGCATGGGATCTGTTTAATATTTGGGTACTTGTCAGGTGATTGTAACCTGGATTGGCTACTGTTGGAAACAAGATGTTGTGCCTCATGGCCTCGGGCGGCCACAATCCCCTACCTGATTCGCGGCATCAGGGCCGCCGCAGCAATGTCGAGGAGGGCACTGAAAGCCGGTTTTGTTCTTCCCCGTTCCTCAGCGCCGGCCCTTGCGGTGGCTGCCGGCGGGGGAGGCGCCCCAGGCATGCCCTCATGGCGTCTGGCCACTCTGTCTCGTTCCTGGGATCCAAGATGGCCGTCTCCTCCTTAGGCACAAGGCCGCGCCTCCTTACAGAATTTAAAGGGACCTCGTCCTTTCAATTGACTTCACCTGTGCCTGATGGGTCAGGCACAGGGAAGTATATAAGGAGACTGCCCAAAGTCATTCCTTGACTTGGCAACTTTGACAGCTGGGATAGCTGGTTGAAAAAGTGTGGAAAGATGATTGGTCATGCTATCTTCCTTGTCTCATCCCCAATTGGCTCTACTGCAACTAGCGTCGAGTCCAAAAAAAGTTTTGTATTGCTTCCTCTATAGAGTTTAATAGGACCAAACCAAGGCCTGGATTCATCATTCCTCGCAGAATGATGAATCATGCGAAAACGGGGGGCGGGCCTGCAAAAGCCTGCAGCCTTTCCACCATGGCAGTGCACCGGCTGCCGGCTTTCACACCGAATACCGCCGCCATGAAAGGTGGTGCTATTCGGTGTGCTACTGCCGACAATAATGTTAGTAACATTATCGCTGGCAGCAAAACTACCACCGACTCCTCCCCTCCCCCTAATTTGCATTCTATCACATGCAAAAAGGCCCTTTTCTCATTCAGGGGACAGCATCCATTTGGTTTGGTTGATTCAAACCAAACATAAAATAAATTCATTTGTCACATTTGACTCATCCAAACGCACATTCCTAGTCCTTTTTGTTATACAGCTTGAATCATGCTAGCATCTAGAAGGGGTTTATTAGTTCATATCAACTTTATGCCATTCTCTCTCCTTATACTTGTCTTATACCTCACGTTCTATGTTATTGATTTTACAATTTAAATAGATCAGGGGTATGCATTTGACGACACTGAACATCTTGCTGAATGTGTGTCATTTAAGAAGTGTAGACCAATAATGTGCAAAATCTATTAATATAG
This sequence comes from Rhinatrema bivittatum, assembly GCF_901001135.1. NCBI lineage: Eukaryota > Metazoa > Chordata > Amphibia > Gymnophiona > Rhinatrematidae > Rhinatrema > Rhinatrema bivittatum. The sequence goes on from NC_042623.1 coordinate 101,201,192, forward strand.
CTGTTGCTTTCCTACATCACTTATTCAGGTGATAAGGTGAAGCCAGCTATGAAGCAAATTCAGCAAAGAACAGACATATTCAAGTTGACAAAACATCAGATGCTCATTTAGTCTAAAAAGCTTGGAAAAACTGATTGATTGTCCATTTCAAAAGCCATTTTGACAGGCTTGTGGCAGCTAAAGATCAGAAATGTGGTCTTTTTTCATCTCAATAGGGTTTTCTCTATGTTTCCTGTATAATGTAGACTTTTTTCCAGAAAAATCTTACACACTGTTATGCTAGATTCCACTTTTGTCCTTTTTCTATTTTTCTGCAGTTTTAACAGCTGAAGGAAAAGTTAGTGAGCATGCACTTTTCAATAACAAAGGGAATTATGAATAGTACTTTCAGTAAAAGAAAGGACATCTACTGAATGTAAAAGCTGTATAATGTTTGATTCTATTTGGTATAATAATTCAATCCAGTTTTAGTTTGAGACTCAGTTAAAAGTTATAAAATCATGGAATCCACCATTAGATTAATATTTTAAGTTATATTTTTCACAGATCTGCACAGTGAGCACTATGAAATTTTAATATTTTTAAATGGAATCCCTGCAACTATCAGTATTATTCCTGAAGGAATTTTCCTGCAAAAAATGTAAAAGTTCTGCACACAATATTTAAAAATTCTGCAAAATTCTGCAGACTTTATTTGTTCAAATAAAACAATATAATAACTGTCTCTGAGTAGCAATTAATTTATAATACAATACAGATAAAAGCTGTTACTGAAAGGATGCAGCATGTTTTATTTTTTTGTTGCAGATTTTTCTCATTATACAGCTTGGCTTCTGCAGATTGCTCTCCCATTCCTCAGGCTCAATGACCCTCCTCAGCTGTCTCCTCTTATGGCTTTAACACCTTCCCTAGGCTTGATCTCTCCTCCCCTTCAGATCATATGCTTCCTCCTACTCCCCTAAGGGCTGACCCCTCTCCTATCCCTTTCCCCCACCTTATTTTTCTTTCTGCCACTCTAGGATCAACCCCTCCCCTCCTCATTCAGTCTCTCATGCTCCTTTCTCCCAGGAAAAGGCTTGAACCCTTCTCCAGCTCTCTCTGACCCCAGTTTTCTCCATTCAGCCCAGTAAGACCCTTTGTCTCTTTCCTGCTCCCCTTTAGTAAGACCTCCAGTTTATTTGTGCCCACCCTGGATTATCTCCTGGAAGGGGCAGAAAGAGAGAGATTCTGCTCCTCTATTTCTATACCCTCACCCCAGTAAGACCCTACCTAGCTTTCTCTCTGTCTTCCAGCCCCTTTTTAGCAAGATCCCCAGTTTTCTCCTACCTTCCCGCAAGCTAGCTGTCTACCTTGCTCATTCATGCTCCATCTGATCCCCACAAATCTCTCCTTTATTTTGGCCATATAGGCTTATCTTTTCCAGCCTGCATGTGCCAACACTGACTCCCCCAACTCTTTTCTGGTCCATGTAAGCCAGTCTGCCGCTGTTCCTTTCTCATTTCCAGCTGACATGGGAGCTATTCCTTCTTCCTTTCTGGCTCACCCAGACCTCCACTGCCATTACTGTTGCTGCTTTTTGGTGCCCGTTCTGCACAAATTCTGAGCAACTGTGCAATGCAGATGTCCCCCAGGAGTAACATTACTACTTTCAAGGATTTAATTGTTATAGTTAATGTTTATGGTACATGCCCACATTAAAGTTCAAGGAAAATGCAAGAAAAAAAGTACAAAGAGCCTAAAAGTCACTTTGGGATCAATTTCTAATAAATTCTCAGTTTCTAAATTATAGGGTCATTTATCAACTCGTGTTATGACATTTTCGCATGCGTTAAGGCATTTTTCGCATGCAAAAATGTTTTACCACCAACGAAAATGCCTTAACGCATGATGCAACGATAATTTTTAAAAGGGGAGGGATTGGGGCAGAGTCAGGGGCGGGGATTTTGTAAAGTGGGCTGGCTTTGCAAAGCCATAATGCATGATAGCACAGAGAGAGAGAAAAAAAACGAGAGAGAGACTATCTACAATGTTAGTGTAGTCGTTAGCTATTTATGCTACTATAGGAGGGCCACCTAGTAACTCAAGGTGAAGTTTAGGTAGTAGAGTAGGGGGTTAGGGAGCACTTTGACATGTAGAGTGAGACGTACGAACAGAATCTCCAGTTTATCTGTGCCCACCCTGGATTTGATGTCCTTCGGAGTGAGGAAACACACAAAGATGAGATTTGTACAATGGTCTATCAACCTAGCTTGATGGACTCTCTACCTGGGTTATTGTGGTATTACCACAAAGTGCAAAAGGTTAACACAATTTGTGGTAATACCTATGTGAAGTGCTAAGATATTACAATAAATAGGCTATTACCATAAAACACAATCTTTTCTACATCACATGTGATATTTACTGCTTTTTGATAAATCTAGCCCTTAGGTTGCTAATTTTAGGAAGACTTTCAGTGGAATTCAAGGGCCCAAATTTTTGGCTAAAAATACAATTACATTTATGTTCCTACAACTTAGATTCCTAAATGTAGACCTACAATTAATTTGTCTAGTTAGATGTCTTGTGCTAAAAATCTATGTTATCTGCCCACATTTTTTCCTTTGCCCTAGGTCAGCCTCTATTGCCATCTACTTTTTAGGTATACCACACCTTTGAAAAAATTGTCTGGAGATAAAGCACCCATACAGAATTGCACTTTTTTATTCTACAGATACTGTATCCCTTTTAAATAATCCATAAAGTTTGGAAAATACTAACAATGCTGTCTCAAAGTCCACTTTCCTTTTCCATGGGTAAAAATATTGCTTTATTTATCCCCACACATACTTTTATGTGCAGAAAGGGAGGGCAATTTTCAGATAAGTTACCTGGGTTTAATAAGTGTGATTAGTGCAATCGGGGGGGGGGGGGGGGGCGTCATTTGGGGCGGTGGCATGGTTGAGGCCTCCGAAACAGCTCCCGGGCTGGGGAATCACGCGACGGCTGGTTGGCTGGCACGTGCCAGTTACTCCTGCCTCTGGCAGGCGTAACTTTTAAAACAAAGGTAGAGGGGGGTTTAGATAGGGCTGGGGAGGGGGGGGGGTTTAGGTAGGGGAAGGGAGGGGAAGGTGCGTGGGGGTGGAAGAAAGTTCCCTCCGAGGCCGCTAAGATTTCGAAGCGGCCTCGGAGGGAACGGAGGCAGGCTGCGTGGCTTGGCGCGTGCAGGCTGCCGATTTTGGGCAGCCTTGCATGCGCCAACCCCAGATTTTAATGGATACAAGCATATCTATTAAAATCCGGCGTACTTTTGTTTGCACTTGGGTGTACTTTTATAAAATCTACCCCTTAACTTTTCACTTGTGCAGTAAGCATCATATTCCACTTGTACGATGGACTACCCCAACATGTATACAAAAAGAACTCAGACAATTTCCATCGATAACAATACCAATGTAGTAAAGGAAATGTCAAAATATGATTCTCTGAATCGCCGTCTCCCCGCAAGAATATATCTTATAATATTATGTTAATTTTGAGTTACATAGCCGCATCATCAAGCCTGTCAGCGTGTTCTCTAAGTGCTGTGACAGGAGAGCCGCCCGGACCTCTAATCATCTGCGGCTATGATTTTTCAATTTTTGCATTTTTTTTTTTTGTTTCTTTTGATCTTTACTGCGATGCAATAGCACTTGTTATATTATATGATGTAAGAATTTTAACCAAAGCTCAACATACGGCCGAGGTTTCGCAGCAACCGCTGCTTCATCAGGAGCTATAATGGAAGTGCAGAATCTTTATCGTAGGCAATCTTTCTCTGTTAAATCGATACCTTCAAAATGGACGAACATCGTCTCACGACTTCTTACAGCAAAGGGAACAGTATTTGGTTAAAATTCTTACATCATATAATATAACAAGTGCTATTGCATCGCAGTAAAGATCAAAAGAAACAAAAAAAAAATGCAAAAATTGAAAAATCATAGCCGCAGATGATTAGAGGTCCGGGCGGCTCTCCTGTCACAGCACTTACAGGTCGATCCAGTAACGTGCAGTTAAAGATTGCCCGTCTGTAACGTGCTGGGAGCGCACAATACAGACGAGTAAGGCCATCCAGCCATACAGTCTCCAGTTTCACGCGTCCTTAGCGCTTCCTAAAATAAACACCTAACCCTTTCCGCACCCAGCATGTAAATGAACGAAAAAGCTGTATAATGAAGGAATTAGCTATTCCCCTCCGATACTGTAACGGGCGCTGATATTATCTCCTTAGGAACGCGCTGTTTTGCCGCGGCCTTAACCTGTTAGTTTACCGCCTCCCCCTAGTAGGAGTTAGGACTGTGTAACAAATCCATCGACACCGCTTAAGATAATCAAACACAATAAAACAATAAGCCTGGCACCTTCCTTGATGTAGTACGTTCCGGATGCCCCCCCCCCCCCAGCGCGCCCGCCACTACCCCTTTCATCAGCTGCATCCACCCATTATGCCCCTCACGGGCATGTCCCGCTTCACAGAGCGCTCCCACTCAAATCCGTTCATGGGTATATACCCTTTCGCCCCCCTCACAGCGCCATGCTACCACTGCGACCCGGAGGAGGTGAGGCACAGCGGCGAAGACAGACGGGAGAGGAGAAAAAGCAGAGCCGAGCAAAGCAAAAGCGTGCAGCAAGCCGGCGAAATAGACCTGCGAGCAGAGGCAATAGCAGCGGTTCGGTAAGCCTGGCACCCTCCTTGATGTAGTACGTCCCGGATGCCCCCCCCCCCCCCCCCCCCAGCGCGCCCGCCACTACCCCTTTCATCAGCTGCATCAACTGCGACCCGGCAGTCCCGTGAGGCCTACAAAAAAAAAAAATCCCCGGCTCCCGCGCCCCCGCACTGGCCCGACTGGCCCGACTCTACCCCCCCCTCCTCCCGATCGGGCAGATAGGCGGCGGCGACGAAAACCAAAGCAATTTTTTTTTTTTCAAAAAGCGACATCACACATTGATTAAAATAATTTCTCCAGCCTTAAAGCGACTTACTTTTGGGATCTGTCAAGATCCCAAAAGTAAGTCGCAAAAGTAACTTACTTTTCTGAAGCCATCAGGAACATGATCTTAGCTCCTCCGGACGAAGACGAAGATGGCCGCCTACACGGGGAAAGCGTGCAATTGGCCGCTGAAGACGTGACCTCACGTCTTCACGCTTTCCCCCGTGCAGGCGGCCATCTTCGTCTTGAGCTACGATCGTGATGGCTTCAGAAAAGTAAGTTACTTTTGCGACTTACTTGACAGATCCCAAAAGTAAGTCGCTTTAAGGCTGGAGAAATTATTTTATGCAATGTGTGATGTTGCTTTTTGAAAAAAAAAAATTCCTTTGGTTTTCGTCGCCGCCGCCGCCTCCTTGCCCGATTGGGAGGAGGGGGGGGGGGGGGTAGAGTCGGCGGGCCAGTGCGGGGGCGCGGGAGCCGGGGATTTTTTTTTTTTTTTTGTAGGCCTCACGGGACTGCCGGGTCGCAGTGGATGCAGCTGATGAAAGGGGTAGTGGCGGGCGCGCTGGGGAGGGGGGGGCATCCGGGACGTACTACATCAAGGAGGGTGCCAGGCTTACCGAACCGCTGCTATTGCCTCTGCTCGCAGGTCTATTTCGCCGGCTTGCTGCACGCTTTCGCTTTGCTCGGCTCTGCTTTTTCTCCTCTCCCGTCTGTCTTCGCTGCTGTGCCTCACTTCCTCCCGGAGCAAGGCTGCTTTCGCGCCCTGCTCCGGGAGGAGAGACACAGCGACGAAGCAACAAAGACTTTTCGTGTTTTTTTACACTTCCTGGTTCCTGCCATTTGAAATGACATTTGAAATGACAGGTACCGTCGCACCCTGGTTACTGTATAGGCGCTGTATTAAGCGCCTATACAGTAAAATGGGTTACGCGGCCATAACCCTTCCCTACCGCTTTAAAGCCGCGGCATGCATTTGCATGCGATTAGAGGAGAGTATCGGGGAGTTAGTGAAGAGAACTGTGGGTGCGGGGAGGAAGGGTGCGCCTGACACTGCCGCACTGTTTCTACCGCGGCCTTACTGGATCGACCTGTTAGAGAACACGCTGACAGGCTTGATGATGCGGCTATGTAACTCAAAATTAACATAATATTATAAGATATATTCTTGCGGGGAGACGGCGATTCAGAGAATCATATTTTGACATTTCCTTTACTACATTGCTACCCCAACATGGTCCATGTTTTGGAATGTTTAACTGGTTCCTGCATCAGGAGAATAACATCTTTTTCCATAATTGTCTTGCGTTTTATTCTGTATCTCCTGTGTCTGTATTATAGCACTTTATAACTAAATAGCCAAAAGATTTTTTATTAGGCAAAACAAAAGTGAATGCCATTTTCTTTTAAAATTGTTAGAACCTGTCCTCTTCACAACATGGCAGATCTTCAATAATCTACAAGAGATGTTAATCAAACAATATAAAAGGTCTCAGATAAACAGTCCTTTAACCTACCACATAGACTAATATTCCCTGGTATAATTTATTTCCAAATTCTGACCATTGGATTACACAGTTTTCAATTTATATATCCAAAATTGTTTGTGATGATTTAATATCACTTCTCTGTTCCCACTCTGTTACAACTGTTGAACCTGATCAATGACCAACCATCATATATCTTTAAATTCATGAGATTTATCTAAACAATGTTGCACAATAGGTGCACTGAGTTTTTTTGAGTTGACACAACTATGATGTTCATTGAGTCTAATGCTGATCGTTCTCTTTGAGTGTCCTATATTTAGCAAATCACAAGAAGATATAAAAGCATATAGAGGAGACTTGTAATTTAAAACTAATAGGTTTTTTAGGATTTTCATTCTGACACTGACCATAATTTAGCACAATATATGTGTTTACCACTTGGATGATGGTCATCAAAAAGTTCTAACACAGTTGGCTGATTTGTCAATCATGCTTTAGTAACCAATTCACGATGTTCTTACTCCTCGTAAAAGCAAAGCATGGTAATTCTTGAAAAATATGGTACCAAGCTCCTATATGCCAATTTATTTTTATAATGGATACTATAGCTCTTGAATTCTTCAAAAGTCTTAATACATACAGCAAGCATGATATGGAGGCAAGATGGCCACCGCATGAGACATGTTGAAAGAGCTCTCTGAATCTTGCTACCGATTTCCTTAGATTTTTTACTTTTTTCTGGATTTACCCTAAGATGACTCATACTAAGCATAAAGCTAAGTTGAAGAGTGCTTTACCTGAAAAAGAAGAAGGGAATCTGCAATTGAAAATTGAGAACTTTTTTGAAATCACCCCGATAATGCCAGAAGGAAGGGCCGCACTGGGAGAGAGTCAGGAGCTCGGCACTCTCGCGATGGTTCAGATTATCTCGCTAAGCCTGGGGGCTCCTGAGACGCCAACCCCGCCCTGAGGACAGACAAAGGTAGAAGTCGAAGAAACAACGTGGCCAAGATTAGTGAAGGGGAAAGAACCACCTACCCTGAGTTCTGACAGAGGAATTGGAGAAGGTGCGACAGAGGGAGGTCAAGTGTGGAAAAGAAAGAGATTTAAGTTTTGGAGTTTACCACTAGCAGAATTAAAAATTTTTACCAGGAGATCCTGCTTGGATGAAAACCCTTTATCCTATCTCCTTTTTTCTACCCTTCTTGCCTTATAGACAGAAGTTTATTATTTGATTTCAGAGATGTGTTTTCTTTTTACTCCAGAACTTTATTAACCAATAATTAATGCAGCACAGCATGCACTAGAATAAAACTAGACAATATGTGATAAAAATATTTTCTTTATTTCAGATAAAGAAAAATATCAATCTTAAAATCTCTAAATGATTCTAAGAAACATTTCTATTTTCAAACCTTATTTTCAAACTATACACTACAATCAGTGTGAAATATGGTGACAGATAATATTAAGATTAAATATATATCTACTAACGACATTTTTATTTAACTAATGCATTTCTAATATATATGCCAATTTAGAAACAATAGCAATTAGTTTAATACAGGTTCTCATATGCTGAAAATAAAAATAATATCTACCAGATATCTGAAGCAGTCCCGCTCTTTGTCTCTCTCAGCTTTTCACGTGTCAGGAAAAAGCCAAAGTCACAGTTGTCCCTTCCTTTGTCTGCTTCCCATTTTTATAATTCCAAAATCCTTTAATCTGGGGCAACTGTATTATTTCTGTCAGAACTTCAATATTTAGCCTTTGAAAAAAATGGTTTGAAACCTTGAAAAGGTTCAAACAATTTAATTAATATCAGGATATGAAAAATAAAATATAGGAGTTTTCCTGCCCAATTAAAGTGTTGCCTGTTTTCCTTTCATTCATGCAATGCCAAGCAGTGCCAGGCAAAAAACACTCTTACTGTTTTTTTCTTTCTTCTAACAGTTCAGAGAGAAGAGATTATGTATTCCTTCCTATCCTAGGAGGCTCCATGTGCATGTTAATTAAAGGAATTGGACTTTTACATGCCTGAGCAACCAAATGGTTGAGGCTGCCCAAGGCCATAAAATTCAAACCTTGAACATTCCTTTTCCACTATAGATAAGGAATTAGCTTCAAAGCAGCTCTTTTCAAGGTCTGGAAGGGGGGGGGGGGGGGGGGAGGGCTGGAATGTATCCAGCAGAGGCTTTGACTAGTGCTATGGTTTCTGAAAACAGAAAAGGCATATCGGTATTAATACTTACGTTTCTCTTATGGCCTATTGATAATTACCTATATTCATTGTAGTCAATAATTAATAAATACAAAATAATAAAATATTTTCTGACACAAGAGGCTCCGGTTGGAGGGATTACCTTAACTCCTAGACCCCATAAGGCTTCGGCACAGGACATCAAAGGGAGATCCACATTACAAGAACTGGTAATTCCATTGCCTGAGACTCTTTTCTCACTTCAAAAACCACCAATTATATCATTAGAATCACTGTGGAATGCATTAATCTCCATAGAATCAGCTATTTCATCCCTAACAAAGGTGGTACTACAGACTAATAAAAGAGGATTAAATAATGAAAAAAACTGTTGTTTCACAGAATAAAAGAATTGAACTTTTAGAAGAAAAATCATCAAAAATGGAGAATGTTTAGAATAACTTAGTAAAATCAGCAAGCTTATTGGATAGGAAATTTGAAAATGTTGAAAATACATTGCACTATTTAAATCTACGAGTGGTAAATTTTCCTGTGGTAAAGAAAATGCCTCCTCATGATATGTTTAAAAAATACATGAAAGATTGTATTAAAATACCTAAAGAAATATTACCTGTAGTGACTACAGATAATATTTGTTTCCAAGAAAGCTTTGCCTATAACTGAGGAAGAATACAAGAACAGCAAAGGTCACTGAATATCACTGAGATGTTAGAAATGTCCCTTCAGTCTGAAATTCAATCGAGGGGCACCCTATTGGTTTCATTTGCTTTTGAGCAGGATCGAAATTTGGTCTTAAAATATTTCTTTAGAAATAGATTGCTCCAATACTATGGTCAACAAGTTTGGGTGTATCCGGACATAGTCCAGCCTACACAGGAGTGTAGAAAATATTTTCTACCAATGAGCCCTGAAGTTTTGTCACGGGGGCCAGTATGGCATTAAGATACCCTTGTAAATGTCTATTAAAATTCCAAAATGAAAAGTATGTATTCTTTGAACTGGAACAGCCGAGGTGTTTCCTGGATGGAAAAGGGTAATGTGGGTCCATTAAATAATATTAGGGGGATGGTATCTCATGATGGAGATTTATTCCTTAATTTGTGTAGTTGTAGGAGCTCCACTTTTTTTCTTTGATTCTACACCTTGCCTCCCAATATTTCCTTTCTGTAAATTAGAGATGTGAAAATATATATTGTATGTTTAGAATTTGCATTTGAAAAATATATTTCCTGGAATCTCTATGCTTTGGATGGAATGATTGTAAAATATCTGAAATGGCAAAATTAAAAAAAAAGTTTTAATACATATTTCACTTGTGTATTATCCTGCTTTCTTTGATATGATAATAAGTCTCTATTGGCGTATTGGGCATGTTTATCTGCCTGTTTGATGATAAACATGGCCAGCTGCACACTATCACCCCCCTCCTCTTTTTGTTTCACACCTCATCAATCTGGTGTCATCATTGTGGAATGATGAATCTACCTATTAGCTGGATAAGTAGTGATATTCAGAATTATCCATTAAAGTTAATTCGCTAAGCTAGACCTGCCAGATAGGACTTAACAGCTAAGTAGTGGCAAATATGGATATATTCACAGCACTGAATATGCCATGTAAGTTAGAAAGATAAGTTTTATCTGGCTAACTTAATTATCCAGTTATATCTGAATATTGAGCTTCCTAAAAATGTATCCCAGCTTAATTTGGCCTCCATAAACCCAACCTATGAACCAGTTGTTTTATCCTGAAGAAATCTTTCAAGCTCTGCAGGATCATAAAAAATTAAACATTATCTGCCAGTTTTATATGACACTTAGGCCTGGATTCTTCATTCTTCGCAGAATGATGAATCCTGTGAAAATGGGGGGGGGGGGCCTGCGAAAGCCCGAAGCTTTCGCACCAAGCCTTTTTGCGTGCGATATGGCCTTATCGCATGTGTTAGGGCCCTAACGTATGCGATAAAGCTTTAGAAAATAACCCTTTACAGAGGAAGCTCAATTGGAAACTAGCACCCAGGCCTAGGACTCTCTCTTTTGTGGATAAATAGTTTATGTTTAAATTAGGTCATTTTAGTTCCATCAGGAAAAATTTCTAATTTTTCCCCATAAAAAATATATTTAAAGTCCAATCTCAATTTGTTTCCAAAGTATAAACAACAAGTAATGTTGCACTGAGACAATCACCTTCATGAAACTCATAAGAGGAAGTTAGGAAACCAACAATTTCAGGTAGTGGAGCTACACTGGCTGGAGGGAACTTCTTATTATTCCCATCTTCCTTTGACACTCCTGAAGGATTTCAAAATGACTAGCAACTTGAAGATGCAGTTGTTCCAATAAGGTAATAACTTTATCAATCTTGAAAGAGAGCAACTTCTCCAAGGTAGAAACATGTGTCCAAAAGGTCTCCAGAGTAACAGTAACTAAGGTGGGAGTAATTGATAGCACCTCCAAAGTTTCAGGAGGTCACCAAAGAAACAGAAACTGGACTACTTCCAACTATAGAACTGTACCCTTAATCATCTTAGGTGAAAGATCCTGTCCTACGAAAATTGAAAGCCTCTCTCACCCCAGATATGGTAGAGACCTAGAGTCAGGGTTGAGAGATGTATCAAAATCAGATGGAGTGGAGGGAGACTAACTCAAGCTCCCCAATCAGTGAAACTTGTAATCTGCTGGAGAAAAAGGAGTCAGGGAAGGGAGCCCTGTATCTGCTGGGATCATGTGCAAGGCACCTTCCCTCTTCTTCTCCATTGAATCAGCAACATTCAACTTAAGTAAAAATAGATGTAGGAGCATGGCCCCTTGGTGCATAGCTTTGGTGCACCAGTGGCTAAACCACAGAAGCACAGATTTTAAGCAGTTCCTAAGGCATCAAAATTTTCTATACACTTTTCTTAACAAGATATCGTTACGTCCATCTGTCACAGACGGCTGCGAACACTAATGCTCACCTCTTTCTTTGCTGCATTGACACCGTTGGAGAGAGTGACGACCTCCGCCAGCTACCGCTGACCTGCCTGGCAGCCCTGGGACAGTGTGGGTACTGCCGACCACCATCTTGCCTTCGGGATTACTTAGGAGCGCGCGGGCCAGTCTTAAGCACGTCATGGCGGGAACCTTGGGGGCATTCCCTCCGGATGACATCTTCACTCCACGATACTTAAGCTAGCTGGCCCTGCCTACTGACAACTGGGTACAGAGTTAGGCCTTCCACATCTCGCTCTTAAAACCCCTCATCCTATCTGAAGTTTCCAAGAAACCACCTGAACCCCAACCTCTAACTGCTGAAGAGGATATAACATATCAGGTTGAGGACATTTTGGACTTGAGGAAGCACGAAAGGTGTTGGGAATATCTCATCTCGTGGGAAGGATTTGGTCCTGAAGAGAATAGTTGGGAGCCTGCAGCCAACATCCTTGACAAGGAACTGATAAAACAGTTCCATACTTCTCACCCAAGAAAGCCAAAACCCCTGGGGAGAGGCCCTAAGAAGGGGGGTACTGTTACACCTGTCTGTTGCAGATGGCTGCGACCACTAATGCTCACCTCTTTATTTGTTGCACTGACATCATTGGGGAGAGTGGCAGCCTCCGCCAGCTACTGCTGACCTGCCTGGCATCCCCGGGACGGTGTGGACGCTGCCGACTGCCATCTTGCCTTCGGGATTACTTAGGCGCGCGTGCACGCGCATGGACCAGTCTTAAGCACATCATGGCGGGAACCTCAGGGGCGTCCCCTCTGGATGACGTCCTCACGATACTTAAGCCGGCTGGCCCTGCCTACTGATGACTGGGCATCGAGTTCCCTCATTGCTGAATCCGCTTCACTCACTACAGACCTCCCGTTCCATTTCCTGCACATTTGGCGTGAAACGCTCTAGGTACCCGTTCCTCGGGGGCCCTTCCTCGTCTCTGGCTATCCGCTCCTTGGAGGGCCTTCTTGCCTTGGACTGCTGCCTATCTCCATTACCTGGGGCTTCTGCTAGAACATATGTCACTATGAGTACCTTGACTCTACGGACCTCTACTGTACCATCTCTAGTGTGCAATCCTCTCCGGTATACCCTGTGCTGCGGGCCACTACCGTATCATCTCTAGTGTGGAATCCTCTCCGGTGTACCCGCGCTGCGGGCCACTACTGTACCAACTCTAATAGGAAACCTCGGTGTACCTCGCACTATGGACCTCTACTGTACCTCCACTAGTGGGAAACCCTCACCGGTGTACCCCATGCTGCGGGCCACTACCGTACCATCTTTAAGTGAGGAACCCATTCGATGTACCCTGCGCTACCAAATCATCACTACAGAGAAACCTCATCGGTGTATCCCGCTCTGCGGACCATTGCCGGATCTCCACTACTGAGGTATCCCCTCTGGGTATAACCCACCGCACAGACTCTGTGACTTTATCCTGCACTACCCGCTCCTCGGGCAGTACCTCTCTTTCTAACAAAGACTCTAATTCACAGCTGGGTCTGACATCTGCTGAGACCTTGCCTCCCGACGGTGAGGTTCACAGGGCTCCTCCCTGTGGGCGTTACCTTCTCTCACCTCGGCCCACGGGCCACATACCTACAAATACTAACAGATATATAAAATGCATAAATAAATAATTTAAAACTCATGTACATTTTTTCTAATTATTGTAAAATGGTTTATTATAAATCCAGGGTACCTGGTACATTGGAATGTAATGCTATTCTCGGAATGCACATTTATATCACAGTAAGCTTTGGAAAGGCAAGCTGAGCAACAGTAAAATCCAGTCTACTCCACTCTCAGAGGGATGCTGCTCAAGAAGCTATTATAACTACCCCTCAGGCAAACTCCCCCTAAGGAGGGTGAAGGCACAGGGCAAACTGGCATTTCTTATTATTCAGCTTGTTTTCCAATCCTCACCATAATGCAAAAGTACATTCACGTCATACATTTACCTTTGAGCATTACAGACAAAAAGATACTCAGTGACAGCAGAGTGTGGGGAGGCTTTCTTGTGACTGAGGTAGGCATTCCCATAGTCCTTAAATGTTGTACACCAAGAGGCTTTAATCAATCATACAAAAATATTACATTCTTGCCTATGACAACTCTTGTGGGGGGAGAGGGTCCCCTCATTTTAGCAAAGAACAGGTATTTCTGCTAATATTTAAATATAATCCTTAGTGTTAGGTTTTCCTGGATCTTCATGATTTGTTTGGGTGAATTAGATGTCTGAAAATTGTGCTCCTTCAATCCAGATAAAAGAAGCTAAACTGCCAGGATTCAATCCTAGAGATGTGTTTAGGTTGGGGGAAGAAAAACACATCAATTGTATTTTTAAATCTACATGCATTATTTTCCATTGAAATTTCACCCACACCAAAAGTAGATGCAAAGTCAGCAGGTCCGTTTTACCTTTAGACAATTTTCAAAGGGAAAGTACATGCATACTTTCTCTTTGAAAATTAGGCACAAGGACTAGCAGTCCAAAGTATCCACAGACTTTGTACTTAGCTAATAGTCACTAGGGATGTGAATCGTTTTTGAACGATTAAAATTATCGTCCGATAATTTTAAAATTGTTCTAAACCGTTAGAGTACACGATACAATACAAATGCCCATGATTTATCGTCAGGAGCATTTATAATGTATCATTAAATAGGGCACGGGAATTATTTGGGAGAGGGCAGGAAAACCGGCACACCAAAACAACCCCTAAACCCACCCCGACCTTTTAAAAGAAATTCCTTACCCTCCCCCACCCTCCCGAACCCCCCCAAAATGTTAAGTTACCCGGTGGTCCAGTGGGGGGTTCCCCGGCGCTATCGCCCGCTCTCGGGAATTATTTGGGGGAGGGCGGGAAAACCGGCACACCAAAACAACCCTTAAACCCACCCCGACCTTTTAAAAGAAATTCCTTACCCTCCCCCACCCTCCCGAACCCCCCCAAAAACCTTTTACATGTACCTGGTGGTCTAGCGGGGGGTCCAGGAGCCATCCATTCAATCGTGCCGTGAGGGTGCTGCGCTGGAGGTTTCATAATGGCGCCGATCTTCTTTGCCCTTAACTTGTCACAGGGAGCGACCTGCACTCGAATCGTGTTGCCATACGGCCGGCGCCATTTTCAAAGTGGCGCCGGCCATATTGCCGTAAGGCAACACGATTCGAGTGCAGGAGGTCGTTCCCGGACCCCTGCTGGACCCCCAGGGACATTTGGCCAGCTTGGGGGGGCCTCCTGACCCCCACAAGACTTGCCAAAAGTCCAGCAGGGGTCCGGGAATGACCTCCTGCATTTGAATCGTGTTGCCGTACGGCAATATGGCCATATGGCCGGCGCCATTTTCAAAATGGCGCCGGCCGTACGGCAACATGATTCGAGTGCAGGAGGTCATTCCCGGACCCCCGCTGGACTTTTGGCAAGTCTTGTGGGGGTCAGGAGGCCCCCCCAAGCTGGCCAAATGTCCCTGGGGGTCCAGCGGAGGTCCAGGAGCGATCTCCTACGCTCGCGACGTCTGGGGACAGGAACCAAAATGGCGCCGGTGCTACCTTTGACCTGTCATATGACAGGGCAAAGGTAGCGCCGGCGCCATTTCTATCAAATGCACCCATGGCCCGAGAGTGGAACATCACACCGGGACCCACCCACTGGACCCCAGGTAATTTAAGACATTTTGGGGGGGTTCAGGAGGGTGGGGGATTTATTTTAAAGGGTCGGGGTGGGTTTTAGGGTTTTTTTTAGTGTGCCCGAGAGTGGAAGATCACACCGGGACCCCCCCCCCCACTGGACCCCAGGTAATTTAAGACATTTTTGAGGGGGTTCGGGAGGGTGGGGGATTTATTTTAAAGGGTCGGGGTGGGTTTTAGGGTTGTTTTAGTGTGCCAGTTTTCCCACCCTCCCCTGATTTACGATTTACACGATATTTAACAAAACAAAACTGCGACGATCCGATTCCCTCCCCCCCAGCCGAAATCGATCGTTAAGACGATCGATCACACGATTCACATCTCTAATAGTCACTGATATTAATTGTATCAGTAGCATGGTGTTTGGGTACTTGCCAGGTTCTTGTGACCTGGTTTGGCCTCTGTTGGAAACAGGATGCTGGGCTTGATGGACCCTTGGTCTGACCCAGCATTGCAATTTCTTATGTTCTTATGGGAAGGTTTTTCCAAATACATTTTATTTAACATTGTATATAAACAAATGACCACAAAATCAGCAAGTAGCATAAAGATCCAGAAGCCGAACAAGAAATACAAAACAATGCAAAATAATTGAATAGTGTCTAGCAGGAAACATAGAAAAAAATAAATGGGCTCAACAAACACCCCAATAAAATCTAGCCCAAAAACAAAAATCTAAAATGAGAAAAAAAAGTAGGAAAGATACAAGGTGCAACTCTGTCACCAATGTAAACATACAACAACCTAGAAGACTAGCACCAAAATTTGTCCTATAAAAATCAGAAAACGAAAATGAGAAAAACATGAGAACAAACAACAAAATAAAGAGGAAGACCAAAGTATCAGGTAAAACAATCATTCTATTAATGGATCCAGCACCTCAATATCAACAAAATCAACAAATGGTTTCCAGGTTTTTTGACAGGTTTATTTATTTATATTTATATTGTGCTTTTTCAGGCACAATCCTTTCTAGGTGACATGTGAGGTCCACCACATTCACAGCAGGCAGGTAACAGTGCTAAGGAAGAGCTGGCTGTCATGGTACATGTGGGCACCAACCACATAGGAAAGTGTGAGAGGGATGTTCTGGAAGCCAGAATCTCTAAGGTAGTATTTTCTGAAATGCTACCTGTTCCACTTGCAGGATCCCAGAGGCAGACAGAACTTTGGATGAGACAATGGTGCAGGAAAGAGGGTTTTAGTTTTATTAGGAACTGGGCAACATTACAGAGAAGGGGGGAGCCTTTTCCAAAGGGATGGGCTCCACCTTAATCAGAGTGGAGTCAGGCTGCTAGTGTTAATCTTTAGGGGGAGTTAGGGGTGTAAACAACAATCGGTGTCAAAAATTCTATATTCAGTGCTTTTGTAGTTATAAAGAAAGTGTATTTATTTATCTGTTTATTTTATATACGTCAATCTGTAGACAATCTAGACGGTGCACAATTAAGAAAAATACAAAGAGTTAATAAAGAAAAACAATAAAAAATTAAAATGATCAATACAAATTGAAATAAAATTCATTTATTTATTTCTTTTATATATTGTCAATCTGTCAAGTGTTGAACAGGTTAAGAAAACATATTTTTATAAGATTCAGGCAACTGGTAACCTGCCTATTGAACTTTATCGTACTGTTTGATGTCTTATTCAAAGCCATGAAGTTAATGATGAAAATTCCAGCTTAGTAATCAACTGAGTTTTTGCCTTGACTTTTGACAATAAAGTTCAGAGATTATATGATAGTCTGAAAGGGTCAATTATTACTCCAGTGAGGGAGGGATCCATTGTATGGTGGACAGATTTTGATCCTACTTCTGTAGAGGAAATAACTCAATCAGTGGGCTGAGTAATTTATCTTGTGCTCTTAACCTATATAGTACCTGCATAAAATCCTGCATAATGAGATGGGAATCTCAATCACCAGAATAGTTAATTTGTCATTTGCTGAGGGCTTTTTCTATGATCAACTGAAAAGGTCTGTGGTACATCCGTTGTTAAAAAAAAAATTAGATGAGATCTGCAAAGTTATCGCCCAATTCCATCATTACCCTTTCTTGCAAAAGTTATTGAAAATAGTGTTTTGTTACAACTTCACACATTTTTAGATGATCACTGTATATTGGATCCCTACCATTTTCACCCAGGACACAGCACTGAAAAAACTTAACTTGCTTGGATCAGATTAAATGAGGCTTTGAGGCATCCCAGGGATATATATTGGAATTATTGGACATGTCAGCCTCATTTGATATGGTTAATCATGAGGTATTATTGGCTCGTCTGGAAAATATTGGGATCTTGGAAAGTGTCCAGAAATGGTTCAGGTCTTTTCTTTCGAACTGTGCACAGCAGGTAGAACTGAACAATCAGATGTCAAATTGATATCATGTAAAAACAGAGGTTCTGCAGGGATCAGTGCTATTTGCGCCTTTGTGTCAATAGATATCTGCATCCGATCTGTAGACTACTCTCAGATGACATTCAGTTTTTATATTGTAGAGATTGACGTCGATCAACAAATTACTTTCACATTTTTCAACAGAATCTAAATTTTGAAACTAAATCCCATTGCTGGTTTATAGACCTTCATAACATCCCGCGGTCTCTTTGGGCATTTCTGCTCTTTTTCAAGCCGCTTATGGGATCATCTTTAATCATAGGTCTTTAAAGTCCACTTGCATTTTCTTTTTTTGTTTTATTTTTATATATTTTTTTTGTATATAAAATCTACCTTCCGGTATTAATATAGTAATAGTATTATAATTTTGAAGTACTTCCCTTTCAGGGGTGGCAGAGTCCAGTTCGCAAGGGGCACAACCATCCCGGTGATGACAGAGTACAGTTCGACGTGTCCACGTTTCGCGTCCAAAGCTGCCTCGGGAACTTCTCTGACTGAATAACATTTCTTCTTTGCTGAATGGGATATCAGCGATTACTCTTTAAGTACAGAACCGCGATCGGATACATTGCTTCATCGCGGCACGGGAGAAACCGCACCAGGGAGACTGTGTTCTTTTTAAAAGTCTTTCCTTTTGGTGCTCTAAGTGACGTCTGAAGGGGGGAAGTGGCTCAATGCCGACAACTGAGGAAGTTAATTAGAAGTAAAAAATAAAAAATCCTTCAGTTTCCTAAACGATGAATGCAGGAGAATTGCCTGAATCAGGTGAGTGGTCTATCAAGCACTTTCAACTTCTTGATTCTCCTACCGTTTTTTTTCCTATCTGGCCTTGTATGCACCACACCTTCCCACCTAAATGTTGAAATTGTTCCAAGGTCCACAGGTCAGCCCACATTTCACCCCATTCCTTCCCTGGCTTTCTAGCCCCCGACCCTTCCTCCAACCCACCCATTTTCCTTATCCTGGACCAGCCACCCCTCCCATCTCCCCAAAAGTTAAAAAGCCCCTGATGGGAGTGAAGTACATACTTACCCACTCTCGGTGCTTTGGAAGCTTAAGTTACCTATACTGCTGAAGCATAAACTATGGGTAGGGAACTTCATTTTTGATTTTGATTTTTTAATGTTTTTTTCCAGGGAATTTATCAGGGTTTATTATGACACTAACATAAACAGGAGAAAAGCTGTGGAAAAAAATGTGACTCGTTTTTCTGGATAAATATCAGAGTTTATTATGATGGACAGAAGCCAGGACAATAAAAGTGTATTAAGCAGAATCTCTCATTCAGCAGCATCCCTACCTCTGCCTCCATGCCTTGCCTAGCATGTCCCTTTCGTTCCCAAAACACTCGCAATGAGAATCTCCCTACCCCTCCCCCCATTGCAACAGCATTCATTCTTACTAGTTTAGCTCCAGAAAAATCCCCTCTCCTTTGGCATGAGGATCCCACACTCTGCAACACTGCACTTATTTTTATGGGGCCAGGGAGCCTGCTGGGAAATGTTTCTGGTGAGTGTGGCCTACTTCAGATTCTAAATTGGTGGTACCAAGCAGCAGGCACTTTGGCTGTTTGGTAGGAGGGGGAGGCAGGACTTGAAACAGCACATCAATGGCATTGGAGGGAGTGCGCTTTTATTGGTGGAGGGTGGGATTTGAAAAACTGCAGATGTTTTGGCCCTCAATGGCTTTTACAAGTTGCTAAAGGCATTGAGATGCTACATATGAGGATCTGGAGTTGCTCTTTAATCATTCTAAAATTAGGGTGAAAATCGGTTGAAGCCAATACTCACTTTTGGAAAATCTGGGAATTTATGGGTGAAAATCAGTTTAAACTGAAAACAAAGGACCCTAACTATCGGTAACCTATACTTCTAGAGCAGCTTCTGACAGAAGCTGTGCTGGAAGCCCCAGGCGCAAGTATGTATGCATGTATCTCGTTCCCTCCAGGAGTTTTCTAAGTGTCATGGGGATGGAGGATTTTCAGATGGTGGGGGAGGGGGTGGTCATCCCAGGACAGGGACAATGGATGGGTGGGAGAAGGGTTTGAGGTGGGAAATCTATTGTTTTTGCAAGCGAACCAGGGAATGGAGGGGGGATGGTGGACTGACCTGTAGACCCTGGAATATTTCAACATTTATGAGATGTGTAGCGTGGGCTTGTGGGGTGCATGACCCAACAGGCCTTCTATGAAATTTGGTGGGGAGTTAGAGAGGAAATCAGGCCACAGGACACTTTACTTTTTAAAAATTATTTAACAGTTCTACTTAACCAATACCTTTTGAAGAATTCTGGTTAAGAAGCAAGTTATCTGGCCACAGATGAACAGATAAGTAAAAAACCAAATCAATTATATTCAAACACAGCTGGTTAGGTTTTTTTAGGTATTCGGCTACATTTAGTCTGATAACTTTAGGAGAATATATTTGGTAGGATATACAGGACAAGTTAGCCATCTAACTTTTGCCAGATAACTTGTCCACTCCATAGCTTCTGGAATATTACCCCTGAAGTTTCCAGTGGAAGACATTAAAGATGCTCTTATATGAATGGGTTAAAAATACTCTGAAAAAAACCTTGATTTGAAAGACCATTCTATTTCCAGTGTTCTGCAGATTGAAGTAATGGTTTATACTGTACTCAACCCTTCATGTATGAATTTGAGAATCAAGATGAATGGCCAAAACCTTAGCCACCTGTGAGCAATATACCTAAAGCATTTTCAAGAAAAAGTATGTGAAGTAGTTGACTGAAATGAAACATCAGCAAAATGCAAACAATCTAGGTATATTATAAATCATTTTAAGTTGCTCAATCTAGCAAAATGTGCATTTTCTTTGCTCAGGAAAACATTATTTTGCTGAGCATCTCATTCACATAGAATAGTTTTTGAGAATGGAAATGAAACATAAATAATCTTCAGAACATATAAAGTGATATTCCTAAATGTTTAAGAGACAATACATCTCAGGAAATGTTCAAGAAATATATATGAGAGATTCAGAATATTCCATTAGAAGCTCTCTACTACCAGGGCATTACATGCCAGAAAAAAATCATGCTGTTGCACAGGTTGGAGAGGTCCTGGAGGGTGAATTGTCCATGGACAGCTTAAACCTTACAAAAGATTCTTGAAATGTTACTAGATGAATCATCTTTGAGGGGTATTCTTCTGGTTTCATTTATATTAGAGTCTAATCAGGACTGAATACTTTAAAATGTTATTTAATTTTATTTTTTTTACAAGAGAAAAATATTCATGGGTCAAACAATCAAATAATAATACATTTGTATTTCTAAACTCCCTTTTATGTTTTAGCTGAAGGTGGTATACATTTTTTTCTGGGATAAGTTCCTGCCCCAAAGAGTTTACAATCTTACAGGCTATTTTTAAATTGAGCACGCGTGTGCCCATACATGCGCGTATCAGTGTGCGACTAGAGTTACGCTGCAGTTTTAAATTGTATGCACACTTCTGCATGAAAGTTTTAAATTACACCTCATACACATAAGTATGTACCTAATCTTAAGAGATTGCTCAAAGAAATGTACTTCACATATGTTTCCTAGGATTTTGATGGCTTTAACGCGCGTATGTTGGCAAATTTTAAAACATGCTCATGTGAAGGACAACCCAGTGTTTCCAATTAGTCCACCATTTTGCTCAGTTAATATCGAGGTCTTCAGGACCCATAGGTTCTTTATCTTGCATGCCCCCAATTTGGCCCAGACTCCTCACCCTGTCCTGTAAGCCCTAAAACCTTAGATCCACAGACTTGCTCATCAACTGGCGCAGCAATAAAATTACACAAATAATATCCCGACACACGACTCAGTCTCTGGTTTTAAAATATGGCGTTACACATGTACATCCCACTGTTGAATTCCCATGCTCCATCCATTCCCCACCCCTTTTCCGTCCTCTTATTTTTGATATGTGCCCAGGTATTTATGCAAATACTTTGTGGCTTTTTAACACCTGCGTTGCGGGTGAAAGGGACCGGATTAGCTCTCCCTTCTTGGCTCCGGTTTGGCCATCCAGCCCCATCTGCAGCAGCTAACACCACTTTGTGGGTCACTGAAGATAGTTTTTGATATCTCCTGCACTGTGGTACTCTCTACAAGTGGTCATGTCGACGCACTGCCAAAAAAGACAGAAAAAAAGACAAGGAAAGGTCGTGGCCTACAGACATGCCGTTTGATGATGACACCGGAGCTACAGAGCCGCAAATTGGGCTGACATAAAAGCCGCCATGGTGGAAGCCCTGGAACCGGAATTCAAAAACATCTCCAGCCAACTCATGGATCTTACCAACTCCATCGCAGGCTATGAGAGGTGCTTTACAGAACTCGAACATCGGGTCTCGGATAAGAACATAAGAACATGCCATACTGGGTCAGACCAAGGGTCCATCAAGCCCAGCATCCTGTTTCCAACAGTGGCCAATTCAGGCCATAAGAACCTGGCAAGTACCCAAAAACTAAGTCTATTCCATGTTACCGTTGCTAGTAATAGCAGTGTCTATTTTCTAAGTCAACTTAATTAATAGCAGGTAATGGACTTCTCCAAGAACTTATCCAATCCTTTTTTAAACACAGCTATACTAACTGCACTAACCACATCCTCTGGCAACAAATTCCAGAGTTTAATTGTGCGTTGATTAAAAAAGAACCTTCTCCGATTAGTTTTAAATGTGCCACATGCTAACTTCATGGAGTGCCCCCTAGTCTTTCTATTATCCAAAAGAGTAAATAACCGATTCACATCTACCCGTTCTAGACCTCTCATGATTTTAAACACCTCTATCATATCCCCCCTCAGTCGTCTCTTCTCCAAGCTGAAAAGTCTTAACTTCTTTAGTCTTTCCCCTTATCATTTTGGTAGCCCTTCTCTGTACCTTCTCCATTGCAATTATATCTTTTTTGAGATGCGGCGACCAAAATTGTACATAGTATTCAAGGTGCGGTCTCACCATGGAGTGATACAGAGGCATTATGACATTTTCCATTTTATTCACCATTCCCTTTCTAATAATTCCCAACATTCTGTTTGCTTTCTTGACTGCCGCAGCGCACTGAACTGACAATTTCACTGTGTTATCCACTATGACGCCTAGATCTCTTTCTTGGGTAGTAGCACCTAAAATGGAACCTAACATTGTGTAACTATAGCATGGGTTATTTTTCCCTATATGAATCACCTTGCACTTATCCACATTAAATTTCATCTGCCATTTTGATGCCCAATTTTCCAGACTCACAAGGTCTTCCTGCAATTTATCACAATCTGCTTGTGATTTAACTACTCTGAACAATTTTATATCATCTGCAAATTTGATTACCTCACTCATCGTATTTCTTTCCAGATCATTTATAAATATATTGAAAAGTAAGGGTCCCAATACAGATCCCTGGGGCACTCCACTGCCCACTCCCTTCCACTGTGAAAATTGTCCATTTAATCCTACTCTCTGTTTCCTGTCTTTTAGCCAGTTTATAATCCATGAAAGGACATCACCACCTATCCCATGACTTTTTACTTTTCCTGGAAGCCTCTCATGAGGAACTTTGTCAAACGCCTTCTGAAAATCCAAGTACACTATATCTACCGGTTCACCTTTATCCACATGTTTATTAACTCCTTCAAAAAAGTGAAGCAGATTTGTGAGGCAAGACTTGCCTTGGGTAAAGCCATGCTGACTTTGTTCCATTAAACCATGTCTTTTTATATGTTCTGTGTTTTTGATGTTTAGAACACTTTCCACTACTTTTCCTGGCACTGAAGTCAGGCTAACCGGTCTGTAGTTTCCCGGATCGCCCCTGGAGCCCTTTTAAAATATTGGGGTTACATTAGCTATCCTCCAGTCTTCAGGTACAATGGATGATTTTAATGATAGGTTACAAATTTTTACTAATAGGTCTGAAATTTAATTTTTTAGTTTTTTCAGAACTATCTTTTCCATCAGGCATATCCAGACTAGATCCATGTACTACATCACCTCACCTCATCACCCTACCGCTAACTTCATCCCCTCTAAGTTATTACGTTAATACTTTTCCTCTCCAGCTCTCCTTTTCAGGCTCATCATTATAGCTTCCTCTAGTTGCAGCACCGTTGTTGCACCATGTTGCATTATGTTGTCCCCCTCACAATTCCCTGTTCATTGTATTTTCCATCTATTGTTTGATGTAAACCGATATGATGTACCCACTAATATCGGTATAGAAATGCTGTTTAATAAATAAATAAATAACTCTGGGGTGTATACCATCCAATCCAGGTGATTTACTACTCTTCAGTTTGCCAATCACGTCTACCACATCTTTTAGGTTCACCGTGATTTGGTTCAGTTCATCTGAATCATTACCCATGAAAAGCTTCTCCATTACAGGTACCTCCCCAACATCCTCTTCAGTAAACACCGAAGCAAAGAAATCATTTAATCTTTCCGCGATGGCCTTATCTTCTCTAAGTCCCCTTTAACTCCTCAATTATCTAACAGTCCAACTGACTCTCTCACAGGCTTTCTGCTTCGGATATATTTTTAAAAGTTTTTACTGTGAGTTTTTGCCTCTACAGCCAACTTCTTTTCAAATTCTCTCTTAGCCTGTCTTATCAATGTCTTACATTTAACTTGCCAATGTTTATGCATTATCCTATTTTCTTCTGTTGGATCCTTCTTCCAATTTTTGAATAAAGATCTTTTGGCTAAAATAGCTTCTTTCACCTCCCCTTTTAACCATGCCGGTAATCGTTTTGCCTTCTTTCCACCTTTTTTAATGTGTGGAATACATCTGGACTGTGCTTCTAGGATGATATTTTTTTTTAACAATGACCACGCCTCTTGCACACTTTTTACTTTTGTAGCTGCTCCTTTCGGTTTTTTTCTATTTTTCTCATTCTATCAAAGTTTCCCTTTTCAAAAGTTTAGCACAAGAGCCATGGATTTGCTTACTGTTCCCCTTCCAGTCATTAATTCAAATTTGATCATATTATGATCACTATTGCCAAGCGTCCCACCACCATTACCTCTCTCACCAAATCCTGTGCTCCACTGAGAATTAGATCTAAAATTGCTCCCTCTCTCTTCGGTTCCTGAACCAATTGTCCATAAAGCTGTCATTTATTCCATCCAGGAACTGTATCTCTCTAGCATGTCCCGATGATACATTTACCCAATGTTGGGGTAATTGAAGTCTCACAAAAAGACGTCGCAAAAACCAAAATTTTTTTTAAATTTTATGTGGACCATCATACCACCCTTGGTTGATTCCGGCAGTAAGCCACTTACTGCCGGAATCAACCAAGGGTGGTATGATGGTCCACATTTCTAGATAAATTGTATGCACATAAAATTTAAAAAAATTTTTGGTTTTTGCAACATCTTTTTGTGAGACAAGTGTGGTTCATTGCACGTTAATTATTAACTGTTTCTGTATAGTGGTAATTGAAGTCTCCCATTATCGCACTACCAATTTGGTTAGCTTCCCTAATTTCTCTTAGCATTTCACTGTCAGTCTCACCATCTTGACGAGGTAGACGATAGGATACTCTTATCACTATAGTCTTCCCCGACACATAAGGGATTTCTACCCAGAAAGATTCAATTGTGCATTTAGTCTCATGCAGGATGTTTATCCTGTTGGACTCTATGCCATACCGCCTTCCTGGTGCTCCTCTCTGTCATTGCGATATAATTTGTACCCCAGTATA
Organism: Rhinatrema bivittatum; assembly: GCF_901001135.1. NCBI lineage: Eukaryota > Metazoa > Chordata > Amphibia > Gymnophiona > Rhinatrematidae > Rhinatrema > Rhinatrema bivittatum. The sequence continues at coordinate 101,226,637 of NC_042623.1, forward strand.
GCACTGTGCCATTGGTTGTCCTCCTTCCACCATGTCTCTGAGATGCCAATTAAGTCTATGTCATCATTCACTGCTATACATTCTAATTCTCCCATCTTACTTCTTAGACTTCTGGCATTAGCATACAAACATTTCAAAATTTGTTTTTTGTTTATATTTTCATTCTGCTTTTAATTGATAGGGATAAGTTAGAATTTTTTAGCTCAGGTGAGTTTTTAGTTACAGGCACTTGGACTACTTTTCTTATTATTGGAACCTCACTATCAGGATGCCCTAATTCTAATGCATCATTAATATCCTTTGAAGATACCTCTCTCCGAACCATGCACTGCTGAGCGACTGTCGGCTTTCCCCTTTGTTCTAGTTGAAAAGCTGCTCTATCTCCTTTTTTAAGGTTTGCACCAGCAGTCTGGTTCCACCCTGGTTAAGGTGGAGCCCATCCCTTCGGAAGAGAGTCCCCCTTCCCCAAAAGGTTCCCCAGTTCCTAACAAAACTGAATCCCTCTTCCTTGCACAATCGTCTCATCCACGCATTGATGCTCCAGAGCTCTGCCTGCCTCTGGTGACCTGCGCATGGAACAGGGACCATTTCAGAGAATGCTACCCTGGAGGTTTTGGATTTAAGCTTTCTACCTAAGGGCCTAAATTTGGCTTCCAGAACCTCCCTCCCACATTTTCCTATGTCGTTGGGGCCCACATGTACCATGACAGCCGGTTCTTCCCCAGCACTGTCTAAAATCCTATCTAGGTGACGTGTGAGGTCTGCCACCTTTGCACAAGGTAGGCATGTTACCAGGCGATCCTCACACCCACCAGCCACCCAGCTGTCTACATTCCTAATAGTCAAATCACCAACTATGGCGGCTGACCTAACCCTTCCCTCCTGGGCTGTAGGCCTTGGGGAGATATCCTCGGTGCGAATATATCACCTGGAGAGCAGGTCCTTGCTATAGGATTCTTTCCTGCTGCACCAGGTTGATGCTCTCCAATCATGAGACCTTCTTCCTCCAAGGCAGCACCAGGGCTGCCAGTCTAAATGTTGGGACTTGGCTACTATGTCCCTGAAGTTCTCAGCTATATACCTCTCTGTCTGCCTCAGGTCCTCCAGGTCTGCCACTCTAGCCTCCAGAGTTTGGACTTGTTCTCTGAGAGTCAGGAGCTCTTTGCATCGCATGCACATGTACAACTTCTCACCGGCGGGTAAAAAATCATACATGTGACACTCGATGCAAAAGACTGGGAAGCCCCCCTCTTGCTTCTGGACTGTGGCCTTCATCTCAATTTTGTTCATTTCCTAGTTAAGTTTTAGGTTGCTATGGGAGTAGGAATGTGTCTAATTAATGTCCTTTAAATGTATTAGTGAATTTACTATATGTCTGGTAGTGGCCTACAAAGGACTGATCAAACTCTCAATAAAGATTTTGTTGGGGTTTTTTTGTGAAAGTGGCACCTGCCTATAAATTAAAGGATGAGCTAGGGGTGGTTTGGGACATACAAACACTCTAACTTCAGTTAGTCAGCCAGAGTGACTGACTGCTCTCTTGATTAAGAAATATTGGTACCTATTCAAACCAAATCACACACCCCCAACACCTTTCCAAGGTGAGTAACTGAACTGAACTGAACTTTTCAACCTTTTTACTTTAGGTATATACTGCTCCTAGCTTATTTCTAGCTTCTGGCTACTTTTTTTTTTATATACAAAAACTCATTTCTGTTTACTAGCTGCCTTACTGACTATTTAAAAAAATACTAAATAGTCTAACTTGTTTATTCGCTACCTTACTGACTATTAAAAGCACAAACACAATAAATAATATTCCCAAATAGTTAACTTTTCCCCAATACTTTTAGAAAAGACAATGTCCCAAGCAAAAACTTACTGATTCCTTTCAGCCACCAGCAAGGTGATCCTCTCCTCTCAGTGCTCCCAAAGTTTTATAAATGTCTCATAGACCCTGTCACACAGCTTCTCCCACAAGTGTTTAATGCCTTGATACATGCGGCGCTTATCCAAAACATGGCAATGTTACCCATGTAACCCTGATTCCCAAGCCCAGGAAAGACCCCCTACATCCTGCATCGTATCGCCCAATATCTTTGTTAAATGTAGACCACAAACTTTTAGCTCAGATATTGGTGGAATGGCTAGCAGATATCCTTGATAAAACCAGAGCAAGTAGGCTTTGTTAGGAAACATTATGCCCTCATGAATTTTCAGTTGGTGGCCTCTGCCATGGCGCTCTGTAATTGAATGGACACTCCATATTTAGTTGTCAGTTTTGACGTGGAAAAAGCCTTCGACAGAGTGGAATGGGGATACATGTTTCACCTGTTCAGATCTATGGGAATTGGAGGGTTCTTTTATAGCACCATCCAGTTGCTCTAGCAAGACCTGACTACCTCCATTTTAGTTAATGGTACATATTCAGACCCTTTTCCTGTTTCCAGAGGCACTCGCCAGCGATGCCCGCTGTCGCCTCTCCTTTTCCTTCTTACCCTAGAGCCCCTGTTGCTGGCTATTCAGGAGTCGGCCACAGTATGAGGCATACAATTGCACTCCCGGACACAGAGGGAGATATTCAAATATGCAGCATTTACAGATGATATTTTAGTCTTTCTTATGGACCCTCAGTGTTAGCTTTCTGCATTGTTTGCTTTGTTTACCTCCTTTGGTGCCTTTCGGGGTTGTGGCTGAATTGGGACAAATCGAAGCCCTGGTTTTCCCCGAGGCCCTTAAGGAGAGGTGGGGTGGAGCCTTCCCGCTGTGCTGGACTGCAGACTCTATCAAATACTTAGGGATTTATTTGTCCATTGACTTAGCTGCCATTTACGGTCTTAATATACTGGGCCTGCTTACACTTACTCAGGACAAGACCTGGGCTTGGCAGGATTTACCACTATCTCTCGGAGGCTGTATTAACCTTTTTAAAATGGTAATCCTGCCTAAATGGCTTTATGTCCTACAACATTTCCTGCTTTCACTTAAACACCATGATATTGTGCGCTTGGACAAAGCATAAGAAACCCTGCATCTCAGGTCCTGTTTGTTTCTGTCAATGTGCACCTTTTTAATAAAATGTTTTGCACTAAAACCCGCATTGCTCGCGTACTGCCCACATATGCACATATGTGGGCAATTTTGTGACTTCTTAGAAGTCAATTTTAAAAGTGTTGCTTATGCAAAAATGAGCAACTAAATGGGCCAACTAAATTAAAAAATTGGGTTATCCCTCATGCGAGCATATTTTAAAATCCGCCTACAAATGCACGTAAAAGCCAGCAAAGTCCTAGGATTGATATGCGAAATATGTTTTCTCTAGCAATCTCCTAAAATTAGATGAATATTTATGTATGGGAGGTGTATTTTAAAACATATGCGCGCAAGTGCGCACATGATTTAAAATTGCAGCGAACCTCCGCTCACATGCCGATCTATGTGTGTATGAAACATAGAAACATAGAAACATAGAAATGACGGCAGAAGAAGACCAAACGGCCCATCCAGTCTGCCCAGCAAGCCTCACACATTTTTTCTCTCATACTTATCTGTTTCTCTTAGCTCTTGGTTCTATTTCCCTTCTACCCCCACCATTAATGTAGAGAGCAGTGATGGAGCTGCATCCAAGTGAAATATCTAGCTAGATTAGTTAGGGGTAGTAGGGGTAGTAACCGCCGCAATAAGCAAGCTACACCCATGCTTATTTGTTTTACCCAGACTATGTTATACAGCCCTTATTGGTTGTTTTTCTTCTCCCCTGCCGTTGAAGCAGGGAGCTATGCTGGATATGCGTGATGTATCAGTCTTTCTCCCATGCCGTTGAAGCAGAGAGCCATGTTGGATATGCATCGAAAGTGAAGTATCAGGCACATTTGGTTTGGGGTAGTAACTGCCATAACAAGCCAGCTACTCCCCGCTTTGTGAGTGCGAACCCTTTTTTCTTCTCCCCTGCCGTTGAAGCAGAGAGCTCTGCTGGATGTGTGAAGTATCAGTTTTTCTTCTGCCCTGCCGTTGAAGCAGAGAACTATGCTAGAAATGCGTGATGTATCAGTCTTTCTCCCATGCCGTTGAAGCAGAGAGCCATGCTGGATATGCATCGAAAGTGAAGTATCAGGCACATTTAGTTTGGGGTAGTAACCGCCGTAACAAGCCAGCTACTCCCCGCTTTGTGAGTGCGAACCCTTTTTTTCTTCTCCCCTGCCGTTGAAGCAGAGAGCTCTGTTGGATGTGTGAAGTATCAGTTTTTCTTCTGCCCTGCCGTTGAAGCAGAGAACTATGCTGGATATGCATTGAAAGTGAAGTATCAGGCTTATTTGGTTTGGGGTAGTAACCGCCGTAACAAGCCAGCTACTCCCCTCTTTGTGAGTTCAAATCCTTTTTTCCATATTTCCTCTTGCTGTTGAAGCTTAGAGTGATGCTGGAGTCACAGTAACCATGTGTATGTTTATTGAATAAGGGTATTGTCTCCAGGCAGTAGCCATCATTCTGGCGAGTCCCCCACTCTTCATTGGCGGCCTCTTGAATTTATGGATCCACAGTGTTTATCCCACACCCCTTTGAAGTCCTTCACAGTTCGGTGAATGCGTTCTCATTTTAAAATTAGCTTGTTAGAGGATAACTTTCAAGCAACTATGCATGGTGGCACATATGTGCATATAGTATATGGACATATGCCGATTTATGATAGTATTTTATAACCTGTGCATATCACATATACAAGCATTATTAAATATGAATATCTCTGCCCAGCTACATGCACATGAATACATGCAATACATTGAAAGCACATACTTTTCCTACCTATTTATAAAATATACATTTGTATATATTACATGCAAAAATAAAGTAGGACTTACTCGCATAAATCTCAATTTACATACATAATTCATTATATTTTATAACATGCACACGTAATTGACAATATCAGATTTATCAATTACTCCACCAGTTCACCTAGTCCTTCTTGAGGTCATTAAGATCCTCCTGTATCTTCAGCCTGAACTCACCCAGACCTCCCACCCAGCCAATAATACACCATAAACATATTTAATAGCATTTATGCAAGATTATTAGCAAGTGTAATAGTATGCTGCTTACGTATACATGTGCTCATTTTTATGCATGCACTTCTTTCAAAATTAACTCCAAATTGTGTACCTGAGAAAAGGAGAGAGAAAATGACTTGCCCAAGGTTTGGGAGAGGGAGAAATAGGAACTGAATCCAGGTTTCCTTGGGTCACGGCCTATTGTATTTAAAAGAATTTCTTATATGCACAACTTTACAAAGTGTTTGTGGAGGAGTATACAAAAAACTATACATACACAATAAAATTAGAAACAGCAGGAAAAGGACAAAAGTAGGAAGGCATATCAGTGCTACATGTAAACAAGTTGTCTTATATAGGTGCTGTTATGTCAAAGGCCTGATCAAAAAATAGTTTTCAGAGCTTTCTTGAAACATTTAGTTCAAGGAATGAATCACAACTGTTCAGGCAAGAAGTTCCAAAACAGTGGACCAGCCACAGAGAAGGCATGATTAGGTGTCACATTAAGGTGCACAAACATTGGATATGGAGCCTTAATAGGCCTCTGTTTGCTGAAGTCAAAGAATGAGGATGTTTATGTGTCCGCAATAAGGCATTAATCCATGGAGTAGGATCATTGTCTAATAACTTGGGTATTTATATAATCTAATCATAAACCATTGCACAACACCTCATGAATCACTAAATAACAATACACAACAAGAGGTGAGCCCTACAAACGTTTTTGAAAACTTTATGTGAAACCTTCAATTATACCAACCAGAGGATTGTATCAGTCATCAGTATAGAAAAAAATCTACAAACTTTTGCCTGCAATGGGGTTTAGACAGTAGTCATATATAGCATTGAGATACTAAGCTAGACGTTTCAGCAATATATAAAAATAATTAAAAGGAGATTGTAGTTGATTTTAAGTTCAATGCATTATCAAGGAAATTTTCAAAAGCCCATGTGCATGTTATAAAATTGGCACGTCGTGCACGCGCTGGGAACCGCATGCACATGGACGTGTGCATGTGGGTCTTAAAATCGATCCCTATATGACTGATATTTTTCAAAAATGTTTTGGTTTTTTTTTTCATTTTTTCCAATTATATATTTATTGATTTTTCAATATTTTACAGAACATTAATCACGATCAACATTTACAATTACACACAGTCAAAATCAAACTAGATCCACAATCTATATTATAATCAATCAATAGTAATTTCTTTTATAAATCATCTTTAAAGAAAACAGAGGCATTAGAAACTAAAGGGAGATAATCAAACAGAAATAATTTTCCAAGATTCCTGCACTGTAATACCTGCACATTATAATACTTTATTCGCTGGATATTGGGGATAGTGTAGCCGATCTTCTTTGTTCAATAAAATTTTTTAAGTGATCGGGCATGAAAAAGATATAAATATCTTGTTGTTTTTTGATTATACATTTACAGGGATAACGCAGGGTAAACGAATATCCCATAGTAATTGCTTCTTGATGAAACGCCAGAAAGCTTTTTCTTCTTACTTGTGTTACTACTGATAAATCAGGAAAGATCTTAACCATGGATTCATAAAAGGAAATGGGATATTTACTAAAGTACTGTTTCTTTACTTTATTCAAGTCTATTAAATTCATAAATGAAACCAAAAGTAAACCCCGGTCAATAATCTGATTACTTGTACTTTCTAGAAAGTTTGTGAGGTTCCCTTGAAAGGGAGACTCCTCTGTGTTCAAATTGGGGTTTCTCTTTGGTAAGAAAAAACAATAACTAATTTCAGGCAGTTCATTTTCAGAGAAACACAATACATCTTTAAGAAACCTCTGTAGAGTCTCAATTGGAACTTCGCCTGCTATACGAGGAAAATTAAACAAACGAAGATTCAATCGTTTAGTGTTATTCTCAAACATTTCCATACACCTCAGTAAGAAATCCCTATCTTTAACAACAGCCGCTTGAAATTCAACATTCTTTTTCCCCATCTTCTCTAAAGATTTAATTCTAACTTCTGAATTATCTAATGCTATTTGGATATCCGATATTTCCTGAGTGTTTTTCCCTACAAATGAATCCATTTTTCTTTCTAGCCCCTTTAGATTAGATGTCATCAAATCCATCATATCCCACAATAACTCCAGCGTTACCACTGTGGGACATGTCAGAGTCTCTGAGATATCATCACTAGCTATAGCTTGATTTTCTTTGTCTGACTCAATCTCTTGAGTAGACTGTGCCCTTAGATCTTTAATCAAGCTCAGATTAGTTCTTTCCACACCTGAGTCTCCTGCACCATTTCCAAACGGTACCTGGGATCCACTGGTGGTGGGCTGCGCTTGTGAGCCTCCCAGAGTCCCCTCGACATCTCTCCACTCTGGTGGTAATCCAAGGTTAGGGCTCAGCGAAGCTTACTCCAAAGATTCAGACCGACCTCCCAATTTGCCCGAATCAGCAGATTCTTTGGCTGCTGGTTTTAGTGCTGGCAGAGTCATAAATCGGACAATTTCCTGTTGTGTTAATGAAGGAGGGGGGAGAGAGGGAAAAACCCTAACTTTCCCCTTTCGTTTTGGAGGCATGTCTAATAAAAGAAAAAGTTTGTACACACCTGCAGGCAGTCCGTTTACGTTCAATCAGTGCGATTATTCGGCCTCTGTGGTAGCTGTAGCCCAAAAACCAAAGGATCCCCTCTCACATCCTCTCTCATCCGATCTAAGCCGATCCAAGCCGCGCGCCCCTTAGGTGTTTAGTGGATCTGGTAATTCAGACAATTTTGAAATTAGTGAGGAAGGATCTGGATAATATCCAATGACAGACAATACCCCTTTCACAATTTATCACAGGAAGAAAGATCAGCATTTAGAGATCTTCAGCAAGACAACAGTATTAATGTGAAACCCATTAACAAGAGTGGGTCCACTGAAATTATGAATAAAGAAATATATGTAAGTTCAATATCATGACAACTCTCAGATGGCAATTTCTATTGGCCCCTTAAAAAGAAATCCATGAGTGGTTTAAAAAACACAAACTAATGATATTCTTTTTAATGCATTTCAGATAGGTTGATCAAAAGTAGAGAAACCGGTGACACTGGTATTTTATGTTCTACCTAAGGTGCATAAATCTCTGCAAAACCCCCTGGGTAATCTCATCATGTCTTCATGTAGCTCTTTATTAGAGACTTTGTGCACTTTTGTTGATTGAATTTTGTGTCCATTTGTTCCTAATTTACCATCTTATATTAGGGACTCAGCAGACATCATTCTAAAGTTGGAAGCATTTAAGGGACTTTTCACATATTTGTGTCTGGTCACGATTGATGTTACTGCCTTATATACTAGTATTCCTCAAGATAGTTCTCTGCAGATAATTAAGGACACATTAGATAGGTGAGAAGGACAGATAAGAGTACCGATATCATTTATCTGTCAATTGGTAAAGTTGCATTAAAATAATTTTTTTTTTTTAGTTTTAATGTACAGTTCAATAAGCAGATCAAAGGAACTGCAATGGGGGCCATGATGGCCCCTGATATAGCCAGTCTCTACATGGGGGTTTTTGGGAAAGTTTTTTGGATATTTGTCCCTTTAAAGGATATATCACCAAGTGGTACAGATTCATTGATGACATATCCATGTTATGGACAGGTGGTTTCTTTTTTTAATGGTTGAATTTGTGTGATATTAATCTGAAATTTTCCAATCTAGTAAGTTTTAATGAGGTCTCATTTTTAGAGAGCAAAATTTGGTTGTCTTTATTTATAGAAAGTCCACTGACCAGAACACTTTGAGTTACACCAGTTGTCATTCCAGTGGGTCAGTTTCTTAGGTTAAGGAAATTATGTTTTATCACTGAAGAAATCAAGAAGTGTGCAGCAGAGATGTCTAACAGATTTGTGCAGTGAGGGTATCCTCCTACTGTAATTGAGAGCATACAAATGTGCCCAATTGGCTCAAAAAAGATTTGTAATTACGCTCATCTTCCACATGGAGAAGATTCATGATTAGTGTGTATATTTCCATATTTTCCAGCAGTTCACTTGGTTCAATGTAGGAAATATTGGTCTGTGTTACAAGTCCACCCAGTGTTTAATACTTGACCTGTGTTTGCCTGTATGAGAGGCAAGAACATCAGGGATTATATTGTTTATTCAGTTTTCTCAGAAGAATATGATCCATTGACCTCAATACAAGTGGGACATTTTAGTGCGGCCAATATTTGGTCTGTAAACAATGCCATACCAGCGATACTATTCCCTAACAAATAAGACTCCTCTCTCTCCTCCACCTTATTCAACATATATCTCACTCCCCTCTGTCATCTACTAATGGACCTCGGCCTTAAGTTCGATCTCTATGCCGATGATGTCCAAATCTTCATTCCCATCCACGACTCTCTATCTGATGCCCTGAAGTACTGGGACAAATGCCTTGCTTCCATAAATAACTTACTCACAAAGCTTCACCTTGCCTTAAACACAACAAAATCAGAACTGCTCCTCATATCCCAGCACCATACCCACAAACCCTCCATTTCCAATGACCAGGCCTTCAGTGCTATATCCTCTCAGTCAAGTGTAAGAGACCTTGGAGTCCTCCTGGACCAGCAACTTAACCTAAAGAAATATATTAACTCTATTCTCAAAGAGGGTTTCTTTAAACTCAACATCCTAAAAAAACTCAAACCCCTGCTCCACCGTCATGACTTCCAGACTGTCATTCAGGCCACCCTGTCCTCCAAGCTGGATTATTGTAACTCCCTCCTGCTTGGGCTCCCCTACTCCACCATAAAACCCCTACAAATGTTTCAGAATGCAGTGGCTAGGGTCATCACAAACGCACGGAAATCTTCCCATATCACCCCCATACTCAAAGACCTCCATTGGCTCCCCATCCCCTCATGTATTCTCTTCAAAACTTTATCTATCATCCATAAATCCATATACTGCCATAACTCTAACTGGCTTGATGAACCCTTCCACCTCACACACTCCAACCGTTCCACGAGGGCCATCAATAAAAGGTAGCCTCCAGGTACCCTCTCTCAAAAAGGCTCATCTCTCTACCACAAGAGATCGTGCTATTTCCATTGCTGGTCCCAAGCACTGGAACTCTCTCCCCACATCCCTGTGACTAGAACCCTGCACCTCCAAATTTAATAAGAAACTAAAGACATGGCTCTTTAGACAGGCCTACCTGGATTAGACCCTCCATCCTCTCTCCCAGGCAACCCTTATCAACCCCTGCATACAATGCTGGTATGAGCCTCTATATTCAAATTTGTATATTATATTGTTTATAATTTGGTACTAATTTCTCCCTTTACTGCAGCATATAACTTGTTAGTTGGGTTACATTTTTTTCTGCTCTGCCTGGCTTTCATTGTTGTTCCTTTTTTATCCCCCTCCCCGCTCCTGTTTTTTGTAATTTCCATCTGTCAGTTCTAATGTAAACCAGTATGATGTTGCACACTAATGTGGGTATATGAAAGTTATAAATAAATAAATAAATAAATAAGATAGCGGAGAGCAAGGATAAAAACTGATTGTGACACCTTAGGGGTTGTTTACATAGCATGGTGTCTATGTGATTAATATATGTAGGAACAACTATAAGGAAACTATGTCAAGTATTGATTGAACACCTTTCTCATTTGAAACGCAAATGAGCTGAAGCTTCCCTGGCACCTCAAGTTTGAAGATTTGCGATTTGCAGTATTACAGAAGCCGTGCCCATGTGTGAGAGGCAACAACTTGCACTAGGATTTGGTTCACCAAGAACAACTTTGGATTTTCAAATTACACACTGTAGTGCCAGAGGGCCTTAACAGAGAAATTGATTGGCCGGCATTAATATAATAAAAGGTGCATGATGAGGTTTTTGTATATATGATTTTCTCAATTTTGGTTTCCATGATTGTTTTGCATGTCAGAAGACTAGTTCAATATGTGATTGAAGATAACAGTGTTCATATTGATTAAAGGTTTTAAAGAGGTAAAATTATAATGATTTAGACATATAGGTGTAGATTTTAAAATGTGTGCACAAGCATACATCTGCGCACGCTACCCGGCGTGCCCAAGGAGGTGCACAATTGTGCACCTTACGTGCGCCGAGCCCGCGCTGAGCCGTGCTGCCTTCCCCTGTTCTCTACCCCTCACCCCACCTTCTCTTCCCTTACCTCCCCGCCCTCCCCCCCCCCCCCCTTTTTCTTTTTCTTGTTTCAAACCTTTCTTCAGCCTTGGGGCTGAAGTAAGTAGCGCGCGCCAGCCAACTGCCGGCGAGCGATCAACCGCACAGCAGCAAATGGCCGCTGTGCCAGGAGTCTCTGACCCTGCCCCTGCCCCGCCCCCTTCCCACCCCTTTAGTAAAGCCCCAGGACTTCCCACCCCTTTAGTAAAGCCCCAGGGGTTTTACGCGCGTCGCTGGGCCTTTTGAAAATAGGCCTGGCGCTAGGGATGTGAATCGTGTCCTCGATCGTCTTAACGATCGATTTCGGCTGGGAGGGGGAGGGAATCGTATTGTTGCCGTTTGGGGGGGTAAAATATCGTGAAAAATCGTGAAAAATCGTTAAAAAATCGAAAAATCGAAAAATCGAAAAACCGGCACATTAAAACCCCCTAAAACCCACCCCCGACCCTTTAAATTAAATCCCCCACCCTCCCGAACCCCCCCCCAAATAACTTAAATAACCTGCGGGTCCAGCGGCGGTCCGGAACGGCAGCGGTCCGGAACGGGCTCCTGCTCCTGCATCTTGTCGTCTTCGGCCGGCGCCATTTTCCAAAATGGCGCCGAAAAATGGCGGCGGCCATAGACGAAAAAGATTGGACGGCAGGAGGTCCTGCTGGACCCCCGCTGGACTTTTGGCAAGTCTCGTGGGGGTCAGGAGGCCCCCCACAAGCTGGCCAAAAGTTCCTGGAGGTCCAGCGGGGGTCAGGGAGCGATTTCCCGCCGCGAATCGTTTTCGTACGGAAAATGGCGCCGGCCATACGCGTCCAATCTTTTTCGTCTATGGCCGCCGCCATTTTTCGGCGCCATTTTGGAAAATGGCGCCGGCCGAAGACGACAAGATGCAGGAGCAGGAGCCCGTTCCGGACCGCTGCCGTTCCGGACCGCCGCTGGACCCGCAGGTTATTTAAGTTATTTGGGGGGGGTTCGGGAGGGTGGGGGATTTAATTTAAAGGGTCGGGGGTGGGTTTTAGGGGGTTTTAGTGTGCCGGCTCACGATTCTAACGATTTATAACGATAAATCGTTAGAATCTGTATTGTATTGTGTTCCATAACGGTTTAAGACGATATTAAAATTATCGGACGATAATTTTAATCGTCCTAAAACGATTCACATCCCTACCTGGCGCACATAAACCCGGTTACGCGTGTAACCCTTTGAAAATCCAGCCTATAGTTTATAAATTGAGTTGTCCCTTCAAATCACGAGGTTGATCCCTTTAAATTTCAAGCAAAGTTGATAGAGCTGCCTAAATGGATTACAACACAGGAAATTTGATTGGTGGATGAGGACCATGTGACTTGTCCCTTTCATTACGAATAGAAAGTTTCATATTAGATTTACCACTTTTAGCTTTGCATGGAAGAGGTGTTACGCCCTGAGAAAAGTATGTTTAAGTGGTTTAATATTTTATGGGGGTTTATGAAGATGTACAGAACAACATTTGTGGTGGTTTTTTTGTGTAAATATTTTTTATTAACAGTACAAAAAACAGGTAAGTTTTATAAGTGCATGATCAAAGGTAATCTTAAATCATATTACCCACCCTCAACATTTTGTATTTTTATATTTGTAGCATAATGCCCTGAGGCAGAAACGAGGGTGCCAAAATATCAATGAAGTGGTAGTCAATACAGATAAGATCTAATAAAAAAATTTTCTAAGACTGCATTGAGATAGCAAGCTAGACTTTTTAGCAATATATAAAAATAATTAAAAGGTGATTGTAGATGGTTATAAGTCCAATGCATTATATGACTATTATTTAAAGCTCATTGTGGGCAAAAGACTGCTGACTATTCTCTACATTGATGACTGATACAACCCCCTAGTTGGTATAATTGAAGGTTTCACATAAAAAAAAAAAATTCAAAAAGTTTTTAGGGTTCACCTCTAGTCTTGGTATTGTTATATAGTTATTATGCAATCTGACATACCACTGAATTGGAATCTGCCATTAGACACTGTCCCAGAGAAGCATGCGCCAGCAGCCGGCTAGCGTGTGGAGTAGTATTAACATAAAAAAAACTGGGGATAGCTAGGGTAGGTTTAGGGGTCAGAGAAGAGAGGGGAAAAGGTAGGAAGAGTAGGGTTACGTTTTGGGAAGGAATGGACTGGAAGGGAACTGATTTAGGCTTGATTGCGTCGTCCTGTGTATTATTCTAAAATTCCCCTGCTGTGCATGGAGCAGGCCACTCGCCTGCACATGTGCATGTGAACAGTAAAATCCAACGTGCATGTGCACATGGGAAATGTATTTTATAACATGTGCGCGCCAACACGCACATGTTATTAAATCAGCATGACTTTTAAAATTGACCCCTTAATGCACAATCAAGCTCTGGAATTCATTGACGGAGAGTGGGTTTAAGGCAGTTAGGGAATCTGGGTTTAAAAGAGTTTTGGACAAGTTCCTGGAGGAGAAGTCCATAAACTCTGATTAATCAAGTAGACTATGGGAATAGTCATTATTTATCATTGCATGAAAGCAGCATGGGATCTTTTTACTGCTTGGGATCTTGCCAAGTACTTGTGACCTTCATTAGCCAGTATTGGAAACAGGATACTGGGCTTGATGGACCATCAGTCTGACCCAGTATGACAATTCTTATGATAACTTCAGTTTCTCAACATTTAGTGCAAGCTGATTATGAAATAGTGTTTAATGGAGTATAGGGATAGACTAACAAAATCAAAAGTCTCAGGCAAGATCGAGCGATATGGCACAAAATACTGGATGTTATCAGCGTAGTTCATATAATTTACATCCAGTCAGACCAGGATTTATACAGTGGGGAAAGAAGATATTAAAGAGGGTTGCAGACAGTACTTATCCTTGTGGGATCCCAGAGGTAACAGCCTACCAATCAAAGAAGCACCAATTCTCACTTGTTGGATGTGGTTAGACAGGTAGGAAGAGAACCAATTTAAGACTATTTCAGAGATACTATAAGTATACAAGGAGGATCAACTGATCTGGGATATCGAAAGCAGCTGTAATGTCTCTGAGGACCATGATATAATTTATACCTCTATTAAATCCTCTCATTAATGTATCAAAACTGGACAAAAGAACATAAGAATTGTCATTCTGGATCAGACCAATATCCATTGAGCCTAGCATCCTGTCTCTGACAGTAGCCAATCCATGTCACAAATCCATAGCAGATCCCACAAAGTAGATCTAATTCCTGTTACTCCTTGGGATTACAATAGCTTTCTTTAATCTACCTGGCTAATAATGTGTTATATGGATACTTGTTCCAGGAACTTATCCAGACTATCTTTCACACCTAGCTAGTTGCCTTCATCACTTCTTCTGGCAACAGAATCCACAGCTTGACAGAGCGCTGAGTGAAAAGATACTTTCTAAGATCTGTTTTGAATCTGCATTTTAGTTTCATGGAGTGTCCCCTGTTTTAGTATTATTTGAAAGGGTAAATATCTATACTTTATTTACCCATTCTACCCACTCATGATTTTATAAACTTCTATTATGTCTTCTGCATCTCTTTTCTAAGCTGAAGAGTCCTAGCCTACATAGCCTCTCATCATAGGAGAGATGTTCTACTCCCTTTATCATTTTTTTCACCTTCTTCTGCACCTTTTCTAGATTTGCTATATCTTTCCTGAGATAGGGCAACCAGAACTGCTTATAATAAAGTACAGGTACAGTCACACCATGGCTCTATACGGAAGCAGCATGATATTTTGCATTTTATTCACCATTCTTTTTTGGATCACTTCTAATATTCTATTTGTTTTTTCAAGCACCTCTATGCACTGAGCTGAAGATTTCAATGTATTGCCCACAAGGACCAAGGTTATTTTTCAGGACAGTGACTCCCAGTACAGAACCCATCATCGAATACCCATAATTGGGATTATTTTTCCCGAAATACATCACTTCGCACTTTCCACATTAAATTTCATCTGCTATTCAATGTTCCAGTCTCCTAATTGTACAAGGTTCTTCTGTAGATCCTTGCAATCTATTGTTCAAACAAATTTGAATAATTGTATCTCATCTGCAAATTTGATCACCTCACTCATTGTTCTCTTTTCCAGACCATTTATAAATATGTTAAACAGCACAGGTTCCCAGTACCAAATCCTGTGGTTCTCACTAATGACCTTTCTCCATTTTCAGATCTGATCTTTTATTCCTACACTTTGCTTCCAGCCTTTTATCCAGTTACCAATCCCCAAAGAACACTGCTTCTTATCTCATGACTTTGAAATTTTGTGAGAAGTCTCTCATGGGAAACTTTGACAAATACCTTCTGAAAATCCAAATATACTATATCAATTGACTTACCTTTATCTACATGTTTATTTATGCCTTCAAAAAAATTATAAAAGATTGATAAGGTTTCCCCTTGCAAAAATCATGTTGACTCTTTCCATTAAGTCATGTCCAGTGATTTTGTTTTTAAGAATGGCTTCTACTATTTTGCCCAACACCAACATCATGCTGACTGATCTATAGTTTCTCGATCACCCCTGGAACAATTTTTTTAAATTGGCATCATGTTAGCCACCTTCCAGTCTTCAGGAATCATGACTGTTTTAAAAGATAGGTTGCAGTTTACTAGTAACAGGTTAGTGATTTCAAATTTAAGTTCTTTTAGAACTCTGGGGTCAATGCCTTCCAGTCCCAGTGATTTGTTGCTCTTTAGTTTTTCAATCTGATCTATTACATTTCTCATTGTAACAGATATTGTAGCAATTTTCAGAGGCTTTTGAAATATATGCTATTGAATTGTCAATAGATTTTATCTGTATTAATGTAGATAAATGGGCTTTTGAAAATTACTATGCTAGCATGTTATATTAATATTTTCCTTTGAAAATTACCCTGTAAAACAGTAAAAGTGAACCAACAGATTAAAATGAAGTCTCTCACTCCCCCTTTTTCTTATCTCTTTCATAATAATAACAGAGAAGCAAGCATCCCAAAGCCCACCTTATTCAGTGTCTCCTTTTCAAAATGTCTTTTTTGGCTTGGAGATTTTCAGAGAAACACAACCTCACACTCTCCCATCCAGTAGAAAAGTGAATTAAAATGGAGACTGACTGTTTCTTTCAATTTCAGGTTGTTAAAAATATGTGGAAGGCAGTGTTAATCTATGTAGATACCAAGTAGGCTAGGACGGTTAAAAAGAAAAAAATGATGGACCTTGATTGATCTTGATCTCCTTCATCCCTTCTGAACCAGGCTCCAGGGAGTCTGGGTACAATAACATCACTGGTTTCAATGGTTTACCTAGAGTAGAAAAGTAAACCCCTTGCTATTTGCTTGCCCCATTTGTTTGAATGGGATCTGAAATGGATGCAAACAGAAATGTTTTCTATTTCCAAATTCCATTCATATTAGATTTACCAAAACCAAATGAAAATGCTCTCATAAAGTTCATATTACCCATTTATTTCAAATGAATGCACATCCCTATTTTCTATGAGCTAGAATTCTAAGGAATTTTATCAGTAGTTTCTGTATAGGAAAAGTTGGGCAATGTGCCAGATTCTGGAAATAGCATTCAGTAATTTGTAAGGTAATTTTCTTCCTTTTTTTATACATTATTTTTGTTTATTGAGGTCCCTAAAGTTTATATTAGGTTCCCCCAGTTTTAGAGTAGACTACTAGGAAGATACATATGGTTATTAATGAAGGAGGTTTTTCTTTTTCTGTTTTACTGATCATGTAAGCTGTATTTTCTTGTTTCAAGTTGTTGTTCATGGAAAAAAGGAAACAAAAAGGAGATGGTACATGAATCACCACAGCTTCATGCATGTCCATAAATCACAAAGCCCTTGCTATGTGAAATGTCAAAATTTAGTATAAAAATCTATCCAGGTACCAGATAGATTTTGGCATTGCACATAGCAGGTGCCTAATGTTTTATAGGAATGCATGAAATAAACTATAACGAATGACTACTATCACCTATAATGGTTCTTTCTTTGTGTCCTTCATACATACACTCTGGGTTGCTCCTTAATAAATCTATCACAGTCCAATTCAGTACGTCTGTGTTTATGCAGTCATTAATGCATGAACACTTTCCTGCGTGTGCTCTTCACTAAAATGCCATTCGTAACTCTACATAAATTAAGTAGTGAAGACATGTTAATATGGCTGGGGTAATATGCCATTAATTATTATGAAAGAAAACCGTTTCTATCTCAGTGACTTGTCTTCTTAAGTTAATTTATTGGAACAAAATGATAATTTTGGAAATACCAACTCTAGTAAAGTAGTGACTGCTGGCAATTACTATAGTTCTAAACACTGTCAAATGAACTATAAAGGGGGCAATTTTCAAACTGTCCCCCTAGGTATTTTCTTCCCATGGACTTTGTACCTAGTTTTGAAAAGTAAACTATGCATATATTTTCCATTTTACATGTGTAAGTGAATAGATTTCCAAAGGGCATTTACTACAGCTGTTCCTGACTATATTTTATTTAGTTGTTTGGGTATTTTCCGCAATTTCTAAATATATTTTATCATAGACAGTAAATGGAAAAAGCCCATTGGGGTTCAATTCCCTAAGCTGTATGCTAAAATTATATTAATGTACAAACGGTAAATGTTTTAACACACATATGCCTTTAGCACCCAGTTCAGTAAGTTAATGAAATGCAGAGCATATGATCTGTAAAGTTCTGCAAAATTTTAGCATTCATGGTAAGGAGGGCAAATTGTCTTCCTGTTATAAAGGAGGGCAAATTTGTATCTTCCTGTTATAAAGGGAAACTCTCTTTATAATACCCTTTTGAAAGTGTACCCATGGATACAAAAAGAACATAAGAACATAAGAAAATGCCATACTGGGTCAGACCAAGGGTCCATCAAGCCCAGCATCCTGTTTCCAACAGTGGCCAATCCAGGCCATAAGAACCTGGCAAATACCCAAAAACTAAGTCTATTCCATGTAACCATTGCTAATGGCAGTGGCTATTCTCTAAGGGGTAGATTTTCAAAAACCGCGAATAGGCGTACTTTTGTTGGCGCTCCAGGTGCAAACAAAAGTACGCTGGATTTCAGTAGATACGCGCGTAGCTGCTGAAATCCAGGATCGGCGCGCGCAAGGCTATCGATTTCGTATAGCCGGCGCGCGCCGAGCCGCGCAGCCTACCCCCGTTCCCTCCGAGGCCGCTCCGAAATCGGAGCGGCCTCGGAGGGAACTTTCTTTTGCCCTCCCCTCCCCTCACCTTCCCCTCCCTTCCCCTACCTAACCCACCCGCCCGGCCCTGTCTAAACCCCCCCTTACCTTTGTTGGGGGATTTACGCCTCCCGGAGGGAGAAGTAAATCCCCGCACGCCAGCGGGCCGCTAGCACGCCGGGACGCGATCTGGGGGCGGGTCCGGAGGGCGCAGCCACGCCCCCGGGCCGCCCCGGGCCGTAGCCACGCCCCGGGCCGTAGCCACGCCCCGGGCCCGCCCCCAGAACGCTCCCGACACGCCCCGAAAACGCTGCGCGGTTTGGGCCCGCCCCCGACACGCCCTCCGTCACGCCCCCTCCGAAAACCCCGGGACTTACGCGAGTCCTGGGGCTCTGCGCGCACCGGTAGGCCTATGTAAAATAGGCTTACCGGCGCGCAGGGCCCTGCTCGCCTAAATCCGCCCGGTTTTGGGCGGATTTAGGCGAGCAGGGCTCTTAAAATCCGCCCATAAGTGAACTTAATAGCAGGTAATGGACTTCTCCTCCAAGAACTTATCCAATCCTTTTTTAAACACAGCTATACTAACTGCACTAACCACATTCTCTGGCAACAAATTCCAGAGTTTAATTGTGCATTGAGTACAAAAGAACTTT
The DNA here is from genome assembly GCF_901001135.1 of Rhinatrema bivittatum. Classification (NCBI taxonomy): domain Eukaryota; kingdom Metazoa; phylum Chordata; class Amphibia; order Gymnophiona; family Rhinatrematidae; genus Rhinatrema; species Rhinatrema bivittatum. Next base: position 101,245,721 of record NC_042623.1, read on the forward strand.
CTCCGATTAGTTTTGAAATTGCCCCATGCTAACTTCATGGAGTGCCCCCTAGTCTTTCTACTATCCGAAAGAGTAAATAACCGATTCACATCTACCCGTTCTAGACCTCTCATGATTTTAAACACCTCTATCATATCCCCCCTCAGTCGTCTCTTCTCTAAGCTGAAAAGTCCTAACCTCTTTAGTCTTTCCTCATAGGGGAGTTGTTCCATTACCCTTATCATTTTGGTAGCCCTTCCCCTTACCTTCTCCATTGCAATTATATCTTTTTTGAGATGCGGCGACCAGAATTGTACACAGTATTCAAGGTGCGGTCTCACCATGGAGCAATACAGAGTGATAAGTCCAAGAACCCTTGGACTTCAAATTTATATTGCAGTAGGTGCAAAGTTTGTGCCAGAAATTACTGATTGCGATTAGAAAATGAAATCACAGAGTATAAAGTTTCTCCTCCAACCTAACCCCATTCTCTTTTTCCCTTTGGTAAAAGTATGTGTACTCTTTCACAGCACACACATTTTTACCTGTTCTGAGGGAAGGGGGCCAATTTTTCAAAATAATGTTTACCCATGGAAAAACCTTTAAAAATTGTCCTCTAAAAGCTTACAGTTGAATTTTCAATGGAGTTAATAACATACTATCATAGCAATTTTCTAAAGTCATTTACCCGCATTAAATGCACTTATTGAATTGTCCATAGGATTTAACTGCATCATCATATATTGTGGCAATTTTCAAAAGCCCACTTACACATGTAAAGTGCTTTTGAAAATCAGGCCCTTAAGGCCAGATTTTAAAAACAGCACGAGGGTGTAGATTTGTTCGCGCTACCCGGCGCGAACAAATCTACTCCTAAATTTATAACAAGCGCGCGGAGCCACGAGCACATTATAAAATCCGGGGTCGGCATGCACAAGGGGGTGCACACTTGTGCAACTTGCGCGTGCCGAGCCCTAGGGGAGCCCCAATGGCTTTCCCCATTCCCTCCCGCCCCCTCACCTTCCCCTCCCTTTTCCTATCTAACCCGCCCCCCAGCCCTAACTAAAACCCCCTCCTGACCTTTATCTCGAAAGTTACGCCTGCCTCTGGGAACTTAAAGTTCCTCTGTGCTTATTCATACTCTCCTGAATTCTTATATTATCCTCATGTCCACTACTTCCAAAGAGAAGCTGTTCCATGCACCTACTACAATTCCTATAAAGAAATAGTTGCTTAGATTACTCCTGAGTTTAACTCCTTTCACCCTCATCCCATGATCCCTCATTCTAGAGCTTTCTTTCCCTGCTGCAAGTGATCCTTTCTGGGAAATGGCATGTGCTCAGGGACTGCTTGCCTCTGCCCTAGTAAGAATCACCTGTAGGAGAGGTGAGTGTAACAGCACCCCTCTTCTATTCCAGACCCACCTCTCCCTACAGCAAGTGGCAGACCAGCACCACTGTAGCAGAGACTGGCTCCTGAACTGTCCCCTCGCCAATGTCATCAGGACTGGCAGATTGTCTCTTTAAAGTGCTATGCCAAAGGAAGGATCATCTAAGCAGGAATAAATGTGGCAGTACCTTTCTTCCATCCTGGATCCCCTCCAACAGTCCAAAATAATAAAGGGAAGGGGAACTAACAAATATCTATATGTAATGGGCTAGCCTAGATGGTGTCAGCAAGCCTGTCAGTGTATCTGCTATTGCAAATGCAGATCACCCAGACTACTCAATCATTCACCTTTTTCAGTATGTAATCATAACCTTTTTTTGGAAATATTTTTTTAAATGCAGGTAAAATTACAACATTTATTTATTTATTTATTTATTTAAGAGTTTTTATATACCGTCATTAAGTTATTCACCATCATAACGGTTTACAGATGGGCACCTACAACAAAGTAAAATATAGTTCATAAATAACATGGGTGGTAGAGATGTGAATCGTGTCCTCGATCGTCTTAACGATCGATTTCGGCTGGGAGGGGGAGGGAATCGTATTGTTGCCGTTTGGGGGGGTAAAATATCGTGAAAAATCGTAAAATCGTGAGCCGGCACATTAAAACCCCCTAAAACCCACCCCCGACCCTTTAAATTAAATCTCCCACCCTCCCGAACCCCCCCCAAATGACTTAAATAACCTGGGTGTCCAGCGGCGGTCCGGAACGGCAGCGGTCCGGAACAGGCTCCTGCTATTGAATCTTGTTGTCTTCAGCCGGCGCCATTTTCCAAAATGGCGCCGATAAATGGCGGCGGCCATAGACCAACACGATTCCACGGCAGGAGGTCCTTCCGGACCCCCGCTGGACTTTTGGCAAGTCTTGTGGGGGTCAGGAGGCCCCCCCCAAGCTGGCCAAAAGTTCCTGGAGGTCCAGCGGGGGTCAGGGAGCGATTTCCCGCCGCGAATCGTTTTCCGTACGGAAAATGGCGCCGGCAGGAGATCGACTGCAGGAGGTCGTTCAGCGAGGCGCCGGAACCCTCGCTGAACGACCTCCTGCAGTCGATCTCCTGCCGGCGCCATTTTCCGTACGGAAAACGATTCGCGGCGGGAAATCGCTCCCTGACCCCCGCTGGACCTCCAGGAACTTTTGGCCAGCTTGGGGGGGGCCTCCTGACCCCCACAAGACTTGCCAAAAGTCCAGCAGGGGTCCGGAAGGACCTCCTGCCATGGAATCGTGTTGGTCTATGGCCGCCGCCATTTTTCGGCGCCATTTTGGAAAATGGCGCTGGCTGAAGACAACAAGATTCAATAGCAGGAGCCCGTTCCGGACCGCTGCCGTTCCGGACCGCAGCTGGACACCCAGGTTATTTAAGTCATTTGGGGGGGGGTTCGGGAGGGTGGGGGATTTAATTTAAAGGGTCGGGGGTGGGTTTTAGGGGGTTTTAGTGTGCCGGCTCACGATTCTAACGATTTATAACGATAAATCATTAGAATCTCTATTGTATTGTGTTCCATAACGGTTTAAGACGATATTAAAATTATCGGACGATAATTTTAATCGTCGAAAAACGATTCACATCCCTAATGGGTGGTGCCATTAGAATTCGGTAACATATAAGAGTTTATTTCATGAGACATTGATTGTGGTTGGGTGTTTAATAGAAACTCATCTTGCTGGTTGACTACAGTTAAAAATAAGTTGAACTAATTCCATTGAGCGCTGGAATTAGGGCGCTGGGTGCTTCATCAGACAACAGTCATATAGATTAACTTAAAGAACGCTCAACATGGCCAATGTTTTGTAAAATGCTTTGTCAGGGGCAAACTGACAAAACCCAAAGCATCCGACATAGCGTTTCAAAGTCTTTCAAAATATTTATTTCCCCTTCGCTTTATTATTTTGGACTTTTACTGTGGGGAAAGTTTGACTCTCTCTTTGTTTTTGGTTGTGATCCTCTCGAACAGTCCAACACTACCAGCAGCCCAGTACCAAAACAGCAACTCCTGCCTCTCAGACATTATCAGGGTTGGTAGACTGTCTCTTTAAGGAGATTCATGAGGGACTAATTTCCCTTTGCCCCAGGAAGGATTACCCACAACAGGGGTGAATATAGCAGCACCCATCTTTCATTCTGGGGCCCCATCCCCCTGCAGCCACTGGCAGCCCAACATCAGTGCAGCAGAGTTTGGCCCCTGAACTCGCCCCTTGTCAACATCATCAGCCTGTAGACCATCTCTTTAAAGAGCCATGCCATAGGTGGGATTGGTCCAAAGTGTCATGCCATGGGTGTGTGCACCCTCCATCATACACATAAAGGCCTCAAGAGAACCCCTATCCTGTTGCGAATGCGGGGGTGCAGTCACTTGCTCTAGAGGAATGTGAGACCTTGGACCATGGCATGGCTCAGGGAGGGGCCCCAAGACACACACTGTGGAAGGTGAGAGGGTCCAAGCACAGGATGGAGCTGAAACAATGCTGGACTAGAACAGAGGTGTTGAACATCCCAGACACTGGAACAAGGCAGGCTCAGATCTCCACTGGACCTGCATGTACAGGTAAGACCCAGCAATGCAATACTGGTCTCAAGATTAGCCCTCCAGCCACTCAATAGCCCTTCCGGACCCACTGCTTGGGAATGATGAGTGCCTGAGGCCAGAAGGAAGCTGAGGGCAAGAACATGATGAGACATGGAACTGAGGAACTTGGAAGACTCAGACAAGGATTCAGGATTTAGGCACTAGAACAGGGTGAGTACTGCACTGCAGCGCACCCTACACAGCTGCCCATGGCTGGTCGTGACCATGCTGGAAGTGAAGCAGAATCCAGACAAGAAGATGAAGACGAGCTGGAAACATGATGAAGATTCAGGATAGGCCTACACTGAGGTGCACTTCACAGCCATCTGTTGCTGGTCACAGACCATGCTGAAGCAGAGCAGGCTCTGGCTTGAGTATAGGGCATGGATGGAAGCAGGAACAAGGAACTCTGAAGACAGGGAACAGGATTCAAGGATTCAAGACTCAGGAACAGATCTCAGCATAAAAAGCAAGGGCCTTCCAGAGACTTGCCTGCAGACATGAAGACAGGCCTTGTGCCACAAAGTGTCCTACACAGCCCCCCATGATCTGGTCATGGACCACGACAGTGGCACACCAGGAAAGGTGGATGAGAGGGAAACCTGGAAGCAGGATGAAGAGCCGGAGACAGGAACATCAGGACCAGGACTGGAACAGCAGGAACATGGAACGCCAGAAACATGGAACTTCAGGAACACAGAACAGGTGACGAAGGAGCTCCGATGAGAAACAAGACCAAAAACATTCACAGGAGACCAGGAATATCAAGAACATCCAACGAAGAACCATCTGGACACAAGAAGACCACAGAGGGCCTTGACCAGAGAAGAGACCACAGGCAACTGTGAAGATCCGATGCGAAGGCCCTGATGAGAACAAGCAGAGCCCTTTTATAGGCTGGTGATGGAACTGGTTGATGACATCATCTGTTGGGGGCCACGGGGCTTTTCCCACAGCTGACCCTTTAAATATTGAGAAGAGGCACACGTGCACATCTATACTGGGCCTGGAACAGGCAGGAGCCCAGGGACAGGAGAGACAGCATCAATGGTATACCTGCTGCAAGGAGAAACGTCGGCGGCACAGTACCGCAAAGAGAGGCAGACGACAGCAGCTTCCACGCCACAAGATACAGGGCCGCCGCGACAGCGGCGTCCCCACCACAAGAAGCAGCAGTAGCGGCAGTGAAAGCCGCGAAGAGGTGGAGAATGTGACAGCCCTCCCTGCCACAGAAAAGGAATGAGGCCTGCGGTGGCATCCCAGGCCACGTTGCAGCGGCAGCAATCAGCGGCAGCCTGGGGTGATGTGGGCAGATGAGTGAGGCTGCTCACGGTTTGGCCTGCAAGCGGCAGAGCGTAACATATCCTAGATCACCTACAACAAAAAATTGCCATAAGAGGTGAGAAGTAGAGCAACTATAGGACTAAGATCTCACCTTCTCGAACACCCCACCATCACTACACCATACTGTGAATCAACCTCAATCACTCACAACAACCTTCTAGCTCAATAATGACCATTAAAAGCTTTAACACCTCCTCCAACCGAACCTACAAAATCCTTCACCTAATCTACTCCCTGCACCTCACCATACCACCCAAACAAATGTGCCCCACTCTAACACTAGCTCCCACTCCCGTATCACCATAAAACCCCTTTAGTCATGGCCACTGGAAAATATTTCCCATATTATACTCTCACCCAAGAATCCCCAAATATCCCTCAATATAAACTTTGCAAAATTAGCTTCGACACGAACATCAAATGGTAACATATTCCACAATAATGGTGCCTGATAGCTAAAAGAAGAATCTCTATTTGATTCAAGACAAATCACAGATGGCGGAGTGAGAGGTGGTAAAACTTTCTGGGAAAAACGAAGAGAACATACAGTTACTTAAGGAGTTAGACGTTTAGTGAGATATAATGGAGAACCTGTCTATAATGCACAAAAAGTGAGACATATGATTTTAAATTTGATATGATAGATAATTGGAAGTCAATGTAGATTTGACAAGATATGAGTTATGTGATCATATCTCTTAAGTCCATAGATCAGTCTAACTGAGGTGTTTTGAAGCAATTGTAATCTTTTAAGCTGATAATTGGGCAGACTTAGCAATATGGAATTGCAATAGTCAACTCTGGATGTAATAAAAGCATTTACTAATGGTTTTAGTTCCTGTAATTCTAGAAGAGGTTGTAAATGATGAATAAATCTAAGGTAATAAAAAGCCTTCTGAATAATAGTAGAAATTGGAGATGTTATAGTAACACCCAAGGAACATACAATATCTTTCAGAGGAATGGTCAGTTCCAGCCATCATTGGAATCAATGGAGAGAAAGAAGATTTAAGGTTAAACCAAAGAGCTTCAGATTTAGCCAGATTTACCTGTAAATGATGGTTTGTTAACCAAAGAGAACAGAATCCAGACAGGAATTTAAAGTATTAATATTAATTTTAGAATGAGTTTTAACAAAAAATGTGATTGTAATATTGTCTGCATAGAATGAAGGCCGACATGCCCATGCCCCTGTTGTACCACCTTGGGAATCTTGCTACCATTATGCCTGTCTGTTATTCTCCAAATGTAACACCATGGGGGTCTTGCTGCTACTATACATATCTCCCATGCCCCATTATACCACCTTGGGGTGTGTTGCTTTTACTATATCTAGCTGCCATGTTCATGATATTCCACTTTGGGGGATTTAGTGCCTCCTTGTTTTCTGTTTGGATCCCAGCCTAGTTCTTCCACCTGCCTTCTTTTTTTGATATACTGTGGTGTTTTGTCCCCAAAATAGAAATGTGAAAAAAAATACAATTTTCTCCTCCCACCCTCTCTATTCTGCTTTTCCATCTTGCTGTCTAGGTCTCTCTAGGCTTTTGTGCTCTTTGCAATTTTCTGTACTCTGTATCTTGAGGATTTTGACACCTTTGTTCTGTTTGTGATTTATGACACTCTAAGCCTTGGGGTTTTGATGCCCTTCTGCTGTTTGCAATTCCCTGTACTTAAACCTCTGGTGTTTTGGTGCCTTGGTGTTGTTTGTGATTCACATCATTCTAAGCCTTGGTGGTTTTAATGCATTTGTGCTATTTGCATTTCCCCATACTGTATACTTTGTGGATTGATGCCTTTGTGCTGTTTTTGATTGCTTGGAGGCTGTGTCCTGACACCTTGGCCATGGCCTTCAAAAAGGCCAAGGCCGTAGTAGATCACCATGATCGTGGCCAAGGCAAACTCAAGGTCAAAGCCTCAGAATAGACTGGAACCTGGGCCCAGGCATGAAGCCATGGTATAGCCATAAGTCCATATCCCCATGCTGGGGCCCCAAACAAGACCTAAGCCCGATATCAGAGCACAGCACAGACGTCATGTCGAGATGCCTGGTCTTCAGCTTAGGGCAGATCTCGGGCCCAAGTCCAATGCCATGGCACAGCTCAGATGCCAGGTCCTTGACCCAGACCCAGGCCTGATGCTGTGGCTTAGCCTGGAAGCTGGAACCCAATACCGGAGCCTTGGCCCAGACTCAAGCCTGATGCTGGGTTACAGCCCTGAGGCTGGGTCCTTATGCCTGGGCCTCACTCTAGCTGGAGCCCAAGCCCATGCCTGACACCATGGCACAGCCCAAAGACCAGGTGCTGATACTGGGGGCCTCGAACTGGACCCAGGCCCAATGCCAGGGCATGGCCAGAGGCTGGGTCCTGATGCCTGGCCATCAGCCTAGGCTGGAGCCAAGACCCAGTCCTGACCCTGTGACCCAGCCTGGAGTCCAGGTCCCAATGTCTTGGCCCGGGACACAGCCTAGGCCAGAGCCTGTATCCAGACCTGATGCCACGGCTTGGCCCGGAGGCTTTATTCTGACACTGGGGCCTTGACTGGGACCCAAGTCTAACACCAGTGGATGGTGTCAGTTGAGGAAGAAAAGAAAAAGATATTGGACCTGCTCTGAGCACCTGACCTTAGGCCAAGGCCCAGGTTTTGGGACCCGGACTCCAGGCCAGGGCCGGCATTAGGCCTGTATAAGGGCTCTGGCCTAGGCATTGGGACCCAGCCTGGCCACTTCTGTGGTTACCTGATGGATCATGTAAGTTTGCTCAGGGGAGAGCCCAGCTGAGGCCCTGGCCCCTAATTTGGGTCTCAGCCTATGCCCTAGGCGAGGCTCCAGCTCAACCTGTGGGGGATGGCTAGACAGAAGACTGGCCTTTGTATTGTCCCGAGTCCTGACTTGCAGTCCCATGCCGCTCCCCAAATGGGTTTCCCAGACTCGGGCCCGTAACACCAGGCCTAATGCCCACGATAACACACGTGTTATTTATTGCATTGTGAGATGAAAATGCAAATTTTTAGTTTTTAGTCAAAGGGGAGGAGTTTGGGTGGGTTTTATGAAAATGAGGGGCATTAATGCTGCATGTGATAATGTAATCCATGTTATTGCATATTTTTAACATGGGTAATAACTATACCTTTTTTCCTGGTGTTAAGCTATTACGATATCTATTGGAAATTCCCCAGATGTCAATTTTTTGTTGTACCTGCAATGTCAGTTTGAATTCACTGACTTCTAACAATGCTATATATAGTATTTACCTGAACAGAATGTTTTTCAATCTATGTATAAAAGGAGAAAATGGGATTCTTTCTTTTTTCTTTGTAAAATTAGTCTGAATTTATCTGGCAGAATTGCTTTTCTGTCCTCTTTAGTTATAAATATTCATTTATATCATGCTGTCATCATAAATGACACATCACATTGACTTCAGTGTGAGTACCAAGATTTTTTCTTTGTCAGTGTACCAAAGGTTAACTATCAGAATAAAATGTAAGAATCTTGAAAAGTAATCACTAAAGCAATTGTGAAAACAGTGCTGTTATGCTAATGGAATATTTGCCTCCAAGACTTGATCCCAACATTATTTCAGAAATTGATCTCCTGTTGCAGAATTCTGCTCTCACATGGCATTCATAATGGTTAGTATGAAGCATCTGTTGTCCTCAAGCCATCTCCATTAAAAGACCCTACTATACATTTTATAGTAAACGAATGCTTTTTAAATTATCCAAAGATGATATTGTGCATGAGCTTTAGAGAGACCACATAGGTATCTCTAAAGATGTCAAAGGTATTATGACTCATAAATGATTCTGTTTTCTCCAGGACAAACACATCTACTAGAACTCTACACTACTGTTAAGTAAAGTAACCTTCCTTTATTCTTCTGCAAATCTGTTCATTAGTAATTTGCATGTATATTTATTTGCTTGTTTTTATATACCGAAGTTTAGCTAGAGGCCTTCACTCCGGTTTACATTTGGAACAACGAAATACATGTGTGAAAATCATTGGTAAAGCATAACAGTAAACGGGTAGAACCAGGAGTTAAATATGACAAGATAACAGGTAGCCCAACATGGAGGCTATAAATAGATATAACAAGATATGATAAACTAGGTATGACAATATAACCGTGATAACTGGTAGTTCAACGATTATGATTAATTAACAGAAGGCAGCAGGTTGTGGGTTTGGTAAAAGACAGTGGATGTGAATGGGTTCTGGATAGCAGATTTTCTAGGGTAAATTGTATATGTCGTTATATGGTTATATATTGTTAGGCATGACCATTTTTTGTTTCACATTCTATGCTAGCAAAAAAAAAGATATGGTAGTTGTTCAGCTTGTTCGACAAAAAGATAGAGTGATGGAAAACTGAAATCTCCATGCGACCCAATCTCTAATTAAAATGACCAGAAAAAACGATCAGACAAGGTTCAAATCTTAATATGCAATTTATATTTTGGAAAGGCAGAGAAAATGAAAATTGACTAACCATTAATTGATCTTCATTTTCACTGCATCAAAAAAACAACGCATAAATTTCATACTGCTCAATTTTAACTTTGATAATTTGAGGGCATATTGATTATACTTTTTAATTGTATTTTTTTATCATCATTTTGCTAAGTCAGTTGTATCCATGATATGACTAGGCACTGAGGAAAAGTGTATTGTGTTTGGCCCTGAAAAAGTCATTCCCATGTTTTAATGCAAATGAATAGAGCCCTTTAACATTCTAACATAATTTATTTACTAATTTACAGTATAAATTAATGTGATGCTCACTTAATTTGCACTAAAACTTGCAATATTTATTTTTCTGTGCTTTTGTGCCAAGAGAGAAATATAACAGCTAGTTTGACACTTCACTTCTAATCTGTCCAAAGTAGATTTAATTGGACATACTAATATAAAATGGAACTATTCAGTAAGGAAAATTAATGTACATACTTCTAACAATGTATTTCCATGCCTGTCATTTTCTTGGATTATAGTGTACTAAACTGCAATTTGTAGGTCTGTATGATAATTTCAGCCTCTATATAGTGCTGAGTATGTTAGCAGTAGTTGTATATTTGGCGGGGGGGCGGGGGAGGGCAATAAATAAACAGCCACATTAGTGCAATACTGAAGATAACTTCTATCCATGGAATTTCTACCAATAGACAAAGCAAAACTACATACATAATTTTGCTTCGATTATTGGCACAGGAAAAAGTACACCAAGAGATTTGTCCCTGCATTTCCTGCAGATATTTTTTCTGGGCACAATATATATCTTTTTCAAACTCCAAAATTACAGATGTTGCTGCCTTCCCGACCTAACCCCACTCTAGGAATGCTTCCAGTATGCAGACATAAATAAGCATGATGTGGAACAATGCACCTAATTTCATCTACTTACTGGTTGGGAAGTTTTCAAAAAGTCCATTTCCATAGAAAAAGCACCATTTTACCCATGGAAATGGCTTGGATTATTACTTGCCTATCTAGTAAATATTTGTAATATGTAATGAATTCCACTTTGTGAGAATATTTAAAATATATTTATGTGAAACAGCAGTGACTCTGTGGAAAGGTTTTCAGTTGACTGAAAGAGAATACAGGGTAGATTTTTAAAAAGAACGCACACGCGTCCATGTGCGCGCGCTAGCCAGTGAGCACACATGGATGCACATGCCGGGGGGGGGGGGGTATAATTTAGCAAATTTACATGGGGACGTATCCTTGGGCTTCCCCAGTTCCCTCCCAGTCCGCTCCAATTAAGAAGCGTATTGGGAGAGAACTTCCCTACCCCCTACCCTAACCTCCCTTCCCCATTCTACCCTCCCCCTATCCTTGTCCTAGTCCCCTCCCCCATTTTTTAAACTTAGGTTTTGCTCCGACAAAGGAACAGGAACAAGTTGCACACGCCGGCACAGCAGCAAATGGCTACTGTACCGGGTGCCTCTAGCCCCACCCCCCACGGACCACCCCACTGCTGAGGCCCGGCTCTTATGCGCGTACTAGGAGTTACACATGTAGCCAGGCCCCTTTTAAAATGCGTGTGGGGAGCAAAATGCCTGACATCACGCATAAGCTGTCTTTTTTGCGCATGGGCCATTAAAAATCTGGCCTTATATGGTTAAACAATTATATAGGATTTTTAGATTTATAAAGATTAGTTATGCTAAAGTTTGTTTTGGAGCTAAACTATATCATGTTTCTACAGAAGCACAGTTTCATAACCTTGTTCTATGTAATGCCTTTTGGCAATTTTCATGTTCTGTTTCAATGTAAACCGATGTGATCTTTATTTCATATAGGAACACCGGTATATAAAAATCTAAAAATAAATAAATAAATAAATAATTGTACTTACCCAGAAGATTGTGAGAGAAGTATATTTAATCAAGAATTGTCATCATATCTGCCTATCTAAGAAATAGGGACGTATATGTATTTGAAACAAATGGGTAAAATGTGACAAATGAGTCCATTTTTATTTATTTATTTATTTATTTATTTATTTATTTAAAGGATTTATATACCGGAGGTTCCTGTATAATATACATATCACCCCGGTTTACAAGTAACAGTAACTATCGCATCAATTTAGCGGTTTACATTGAACAGATTAAAAAAGTAACAAATTAGAGTATATTACAAAACAGTTAATAAGCCTATGAGTTAATAAATATATATAACATGATAACCATATGGGTACAATATAGGTACAAAACAGTTAATAATCCTATGAGTTAATAAATATAAATAACATGGTAACAATAAATAGAACATGGTGTAAAATGATATAACCTGGTAGAGATGTTTGTCAACATGAATATGTATATATGATTATATATATATAACTAGTCTAAAAACATGATTATATGATAGAGTACAACTTCAATATTTATCTCATCAGGAGGTTATATGCTAGGGACTGGGGGAAGAACGAAACGATGAAATATGCCTTTCTTCCTGCTCTTCGCTCGCAATGAAATAAAAATGAGTCCATTTTTATTTCATTGCATTTCAAACAAAATGAGCAGAAAGGCCCTCCAAATGCAATGATAATTTTCATTTACATTTGTTTTGGATACATTAAAATCTATGGGGCAAGCAAAAAGGCACAAGGAAGAAACAAGACCAATCAAGTAGAATCACTTTTTCAACCAGCCTATCCCAGAATGACTTCCTTAATTTTATTTTTTTTTTACATAAAACTGAATGGAAAGCTTGACAAAGGCCTCACCATTTTCTATAGCCATTGATTTGAGAGAGAGAGAGAGAGAGAGAGAGAGAGAGACTTTCATAAACTCTTAAAGGTGAATTTTAAAAGCCTAGCATGCACCAAAATCAGAAAAGCATGCACAAGTTGGGTTCAGTCGCGCCCACAGAATTTTAAAATCAACTCAGATGCAGGCATACCTCTCGCTTTGCACACATCTCACTTAATTTTTAAAAAAGGGGCGGGGTCTGGGAGGGGCATGGACATTTCAGGATATATATATATATATATATATATATATATATACACATACATATACATACACACACACATACATACATACATACATAAGGCCACAACTAGGCACAAAATGAAAACCTATGATACCAAATTGTACATATATTAGAGGAATTGCACATGGATGGCCGCACGCTACTTTGAAAATCTACTATGTTATATACATTTTTTAAAGCTTTTATAATCTATTGATATACATAGGTCTTCTCCTCCTGATGAAGCCTTTGCACAGAGAAACAGTGACCTTTGTCGGGAAGAATTTCGCATATGATGCCCATTTTGTGGTTCAAGCATCTTGTGGATTGATACTTCATTGCAAGCTAAATGTGGGGAATGATTCATAAGTAGCCTGTATTATCAATCAACCAGCTGAATATAAAGTAAAGAGAGGCTCCATGGTTTAGATATAAAGAACAACACTAAGAAGAAAGGTTGTTTAAAATCCTTATGCATTCATATACTCTACATCAACAGTGGATTGGATTACTGACTTGAGATATTCATTCATTTGCTTTCTAATGAGTTTGTAAGATATGTATATTTTTTAGCTTTAGTTTTTCTAACATTTTTTATGAAAGTGTCATTGTTAAATGATGTGTAATATTTGATTAATTTTTTTTTCCTCTAAAGTACTCACAATTTGCTATCATTAGTGTTTATTTTTTTAATTTTCTATTTATTAAACATTTTCAAAGATACAAAACGTATACATTTGAAAGGAAAACAAATTATAAAAGTAATAATCAAGAATTCATAAACAGTAATACTATATGTCAAATATCCAAAGCCCCAAATACAGTGGGAGATCCTACTCAAGAGACGACTTTGATATAATAAACAAGAAAAAAACCCCAGATAAACTCCATTTATGAAAGCACTATAGAAGGGATGGTTACATTTCTAAAGAACAGAAATTCACGTATTTAGGTTTTTAGGTTTAAAATTAAAATTAAAACCTAGAGTATTACAGATTGGAGCATTATTCTTCCTCAAGTTTCCCTGAAAATGCGTTATTAAATTTAAAGATTTGACTTATACTTTTTTCCAACCTGATCAGTTATATAAATTTCTAAGTGATAAACCACCTATTGAAATGGAAGCCAGTCCTAGTCTAGAGGCTGTAACCTAAATACATTAGTGTTTATTTTGTGCTTAGTTGTGGCCTTGTCTTTACCTGAACACTTTAGTTTGACTGCCTGTTTATGTCTAGTTAGTAGGTATGTGTATATATATATATATATATATAAAAATGATGACAGAAAGGACTAATGGTCCATCCAGTCTGCCCAGCAAACTTCCCATGGTAGTATCTACCACACCATGCAGGTCACCTCAATGTATCAGTCAGTGCTGCTTGATGTGCTTTGCTTATGGACTAAGCCATAGAAGCAGTCTTGTGCTTTTCCTACTATCTGTGCATCAGTACTCCATAGGGGTGTGCATTCAGTCCCTACGCATTGGCAATATGCAACGGATATGCCCATATTCGTTGTATTTGTGGGGGAAGTGAAACGTATCATGATTCCCCACGAATACAACAAATTTTTGCCTAATTATTTGGCCGCCAATTTAAACAAGCCCCCCCACCCTCCTGACCCCCCCCCCCAAGACTTACCAAAACTCCCTGGTGGTCCAGCGGGGGGGGGTCCGAGAGCCATCCTCTGCACTCACATCCTCAGCTCCGGTATTCAAAATGGCACCGATAGCCTTTGCCCTACTATGTCACAGGGCTACCAATGGCACATTGATCAGCCCCTGTCACATGGTAGGAGCACAAGATGGCACTGATGGCCATGTGACAGGGGCTGACCAATGGCACCGGTAGCCCTTGTAACATAGTAGGGCAAAGGCTATCGGTGCCATTTTGACACTGGGCAACAAATTTTCACAAAAGTCATGTTATGGAAATGAAATTAGTCAATTATTATACATTTTCATGTGCTAAACACGAATGTGACTGTGAAAATGCAAAATTGGCTCTAGTTTTTTGGTAATATGCAATAATATAATTACATCTTGAATTGTATGCCAATAGTAGGAGACCTACGGTTAATACCGTTTGAAAAATGAAGTCATAGACTACATCTTAGATTTCTTTGCTTGTCTCTTGTACACCTGTTCGGGAGCATCTGTGCGGAGTGTCCAGCAGTAGTCAGCCAGCATGAATATTTCAAATGCTCACCCTTTCTGACTGGGCTTCATATAGTACACTGCTGACGTCAGCTTACTCAGCAGCAGCATGGCAGTAGAACTGCATTGCATCAGAAAATGATGTAATAAACTCTGGATGATGTGTGCATGATGGTATTATGCAATATTACATCATTCTGGGCTTATTTACAGTCCTACTGGATACATTTACATGACTAAACATAGAAAGTGAACTATATTAAATATCTTCAAAATGAGAGCCAATAAACACTTTTCATGGTCATATTCGTGTTCAGCACATCAAGATACTACAGAGTAGGACTTTTTTAGGTCAGTAACACTTTCATTGTTGCCCAGTGATACCGGAGCTGAGGATGTGAGTGCAGAGGATGACTCCTGGACCCCCCGCTGGACCACCAGGGAGTTTTGGTAAGTCTTGGGGGGGGGGGGGGGATCAGGAGGGTGGAGGTTGTAGTAAATTTAATTTTAGCCAGGTAACAAATAGGATTAGACATATAACCGTATCGGGGCGCCATACGTCCGAATGCAACGTATCTGCCCCCCGACGAATACGTATCCCGAATGCAACGTATGGCATCCCTCTGCACATCCCTAGTACTCCAGACTGTAAAAAACATCAAGGCTCGGCTGGTTGTCTCTGAATCCAAATTCCTCTTTCCTTCTACCCCCTCCCCACCCCCACCCCCTTCCGAAGCAGAGGGCGATGTTGCAGTTGCATCAAAAGCATCAAAGCTTATTGGTTAAGGATAGTAATCCTATGTCTTCTGTTAAGGGTAGTAACTGCTGCTCTGTGCAGGTTACCCCCTATGCTTATCAGTTCCCCAGACCGTAAAGGTCGGGGCCCTCTTTGCTTGCTGTCTGAATCCAATTCCCCTTTCCCCCCTGCCATCTAAGCAGGGAGCAATGTTGCAGTTGCATTAAAAGCATCAAAGTATATTGGTTAAGAGTAGTAATTTCCATGCCTTCTGCGAAGGGTAGTAACCACCTTACCAGCAAGTTACCCCCATGCATGCTTATCTCATTTCCATCCTTTAGAGATCCACAGTATTTATCCCATACTCCTTCAAATTCTTTGTCTGTCTTCATCTTCAGCACCTCCTCTGGATGGGCATTCCGGGCCTCCACTACCCTCTCTGGGAAGAAATATTTCCTGATGTTGGTTCTAAGTCATCCTCTCTGGAGTTTCATTTCATGTCTGTGTATTATATTGGATAAGCTCCCAATGTATGGTGTTGTTGGTGTGCTTTTATCCCAAGCAATTGCCAGTTTTTAGTATACAAAAAATTGAGAAAAGATGGGAAAGGAGAGATTGCTTCCTGGATGTGATAGAGCAGACTGATCATTTGGAAATTTAAGATATAGATATATAGTACTCAATAAATGGAACTAAATCACCCTTAAACACAAAGGGCTACTTGTAAAGTAATGTACCACAAATATGGAAAAATATGCCCCAGAACTTACTCAAAGTGATGTCCTAACTTGATCTTAAAAAATGTTTTAGTCTAAATTATATAGTAAATGAAGCATACAAAAATCATATACCATCTGCTTAAACTGCACATATATTATATCTATATCTACACACACACATTCACTCCTCATACATACCAATTAGCTTGTAACTATTCAGATTAACAAACATCATCATCCTACTCATCAAATGCATGGACACATTGCATTACATTAAAAAATGGTAAATCTTCTAAATGGCACAGCAAATTTTTATATCATAGAATTAGTTTACACACATTCCTTTAAATGTTATTGAAACTCATAAGTTAGTGAACAAAATTTCATGTATATTCTTTCACAATTATTATTGCAGATGTTTTGAATAAAGCCCACAAATGTCCCAACAAAGGCCTCTGTTTCACCCTTGACAGGGCTTCAACAGGGGATGTGGATTGCCACAATGGAAAATGAAAAGTTGCAAAAAATCATTTAATGACAACTTCTTAAGCAAACCGATCTTCAACCATTTTCTGTAGCATCAAAGTAGAAATAAATTTGAAGCAATGAATCACATGTTCATACTGCAATAAATCCTGGAAAAACAACAATTATAGATTACACATTTACCGTATTTAAAATCGTATCATGTTTAAATTATAACAATTATAAATTCAAATCTGTAAAGCAGTAAACAACATGGAAAGAAATCTCATATCTTCTAGAGTAACATGTAAAACATTTTTCACTAGTGAATCAGTTAATCCTTGAACCACATGTTGCATGACATTAGCAAGGACAAGTTGGCACCATTTAAAAAAATGGCACCGACTGATCCAGGTGCAAGGAATGGGTGAGTTGGGTGGTGGTGGGAGTTCATGGCAGTGTGTGAATCCCATTGAACCCCAATGATTTTTTTAATTCCTTTGAGGGGAGGGGGAGCGGGCACCATATCCTCAATGATTTTGGGGTATCTATCGGGGTGGTAACCACCACTGCACTATTTCCTATGGGAAGGAGGTGGGCTGTTGCTGTGCATTGCACAAAATCTATTTATTCACCTTTTGGGGGTTGGGGTCCCTCCTCGAGTGACAGCCCTGGGTTGAGCCTGGAGACATCCATGACCCCCGCTCAACTTTTTCCTTTTTTGCAGAGGCAATTTTTTTTTAGTTTGCAAGGCCCTCTAAGTGTAAAGTGGGAGCCTTGGGACCCATGTTAGTGACCCAGGGTACTTGCATTACATTTACAAATTCTCTAGGAGGTTTTGCTATTTTATCACGGCTGACCAATTTCTCGGTCAGCCTCGATAAAATATTCACATCAAATTGCTTATTAATGAACTTTTTGCATGCATTTTCATTATTCATGCATGCAAATTGCATGCAAAGCAGATCATTGTAATAGGAGAGGGAGCCTGGGCAGGGCCATGCATATTATCATGTATATCACATGATATACACTGTTTGTGTAAGAGCACTACCATGGTTTAATGCGTCACCCAGTTAAAGACACAGTTACTTGACAAAGATGAGGTATTAGAGATACTCTGGGATCATTACAAAGCTGCATGCCCTATACCTGAATCCCCATCTGATAATGAATTAGAAAGTGATACAGAAACCACTGGGAAGAGGTGAGAAAACAATCCAATAGAAGAAAAGGGTGGGGATAGTCACTAAATGCATCCATGGCAGAACATTAGCCCTTAGCCCTGTACTTGAGCAGATGCCTGAACCAGCTCTTAAAACTCAGTCAGTGAAGTTTCATGGTATTTGCTTTCAATGTAGAAAAAAATGGCAGAGAGACAAAAATTGTCACAGGACAGGGCACAGCATTTGCCCCCAGATTTCACGGTCAGTACCTAATTCCCCCTCCCAGAAGGCCTAAAGATTATTCCCAGACAGAAGATGGGGTTGGCTAATTCCATCCCTTGTACTCTCTGTTTGGCAAACTCAGTACTTACTTAAACAGTGGGGTATCTGGCCTCAGCTGATAACGTGAAGGTTGAGGAAAATAAAGCTCTGTTGCTTTCTATTTCTCTTATGCCTGAGTGGCCTTGATTTTTTGTGAAGTTTGCAGTATACAGGGCTAGCAACCTATTAAATGATGACATTTTGGAAGTGCTTCTTTTTGTTTTTCTTTGTGCACAGCTCTGCACGCTGACTTTTTTTCTTTGATGACATTAGCTTTGTAAATATGATGAGATATTGCTACACTACCTTACATAAGTACATAAGGTCCATCAAGCCCAGTAACCTGTTTCCAATAGAGGTCAATCCAGTAATCTGGGCTTGATAGACTTTGGTCTGACCCAGTATGGCATTTGCCTTTGCCTTGATTTGTCTTGTTTCAATTGGTCTTAATCTCTCCTGCTCTCTCTTACTTGTGTTTAGGAGGGCTGCTAACAAAGAAGATGTGTAAGAACATAAGAAAATGCCATACTGGGTCAGACTAAGGGTTTCCAACAGTGGCCAATCCAGGCCATAAGAACCTGAAAATACCACTCACTCAACATGGGGCTTGAACCCATGACCCTGAGATTAAGAGTCTCATGCTCTACTGACTGAGCTAGTCGGTAGAGTGTATTATTTTGTAGGTACTAATACCTGTTTTATCCATGAAGGTTTCCATTATAGTTACTTGTGCAGCTGTAGTATGAATTAATGTATAATAGGGTCAGTTACCATTTTGCCATATGGGCTTAACACCTGTGTTAGGGTCCTAACACGTATGTTACTATGCAAATTATGTATTAGGTATTTGTGTGGGAGGAGTTTTTGGTAATGTTCAGTAGTTAACAAATGCGGAAATAACTACACCTTTTTTGGCTGCATGGTTGCCGCAATAGGATCGAAAATGCGTTTACTGCATTTTGCAGTTTGGGCTGGGGGAGAGGGGGAAGAGAGAGAGAGAGAGAACAGGTAGGTAGAGAGTACAGTCAACAAATGTATTTTTCTTTCCACTTTCTGCACTCCTAATGACACCAAATCTTCACAAGTGCGTACTGTGCTGTATGTACCTGTAATAGTGTATCTTTAACTGTGCCCCAGAGCCTTCAACAAGCCAACCTCTCACCCCAAGTTTAAAGTTCTCCCTGTTACACTGATTTAAATAGTAGTTTGATCCATTCATCAACGTTGAGGCTCTCTCTCTGTAGATAGAAATAGAAAAGTGCACAATACAGGGGTTTGCTGGGCTTTTTTCACCCCTTGCACCACAGATAGGTAGAGGGAGATAGGTGGTGCACCTGAGTTTAACTGTTCCAGATACATGCAAAATATAATACAGCAGGATGTGAACTGCCATTGGGAGATGCTGTCGAGACCCTATTCAGCACAGGGTGGAGATTTACCCAAATAATTGCAGATGTACAATTCTGGAGAGAACTGTGAACTTTTGTTAAGCGGGCCATTATAAGCAAAGTGGGCCTGATACTGAACAGCCAATGAGAGCTCAACCACAAACTCTGATGAGCCATGTGTCCTCTGAAAGTCAGTTCAGCCAACCACATATACAAAACACCAGCATGGAGATCACAACAGATAACAGAAGACTCTGAGACCTACAGAAGAGACTCCTGGCAGCCTGGAGGCACATCTTGCTAAAGATTTCAAATTTGACAGATTTCTGGTCAACTAAACTCAAGTAAAATAAGGTATATAAAGTGTTCAGAATTCCTAATGAGGGTTATCTGACCAGTTGCACAGGAAGAATAACATATATAGTAAATGGATACGTCTTAGTGGCATTACTCATATAAATGTGAATTTTTAAAGCCCGGTATGCACCTCAATTAGGGGATGCGCAAATAAGTTGGGGCGGCGCATGCCACCCGGATTTTAAAAGCCACCCGGATAGGCACTTACATGCTGCTACGTGCACAAATGAAAGTTCCAAAAAGGGGCGGGGCACGGGAATGGTGTGATCAAGGCATGGGCATTCCTGGATTTCACATTGAAATTAGTGTGTAAATATTTATGCGTTCAGGCATGTGCTGGGGTCCCCTGCTGCGTAACTTTACTTCTGCTCTGGATGACATGTAAGTCATAAAACAAAAAAAAATGTAGGTAGATCAGCTGGATTTTAAAGGTCAGGGCTAACAGGGGAGAAGGGAGACTAGTAAAAGGTTTTGGGTATATATGTGAGAGGGCATTTTTGGTTCCTTCCAGTGTAAAGAACAAAAAAAAAAAAAGCCCTCATTCATTATTTTTGCTTTTTTATTTTTCATTTATTTAAAATGAATGCACATCCCTAATAAACACAGAGGGGCCGATGCAATACAGTGCACTCGGCCGAGCGCACTGTTGAACCCGCTGTCGGACGCGGGTTAAATAGGCGCTAATCCACCCCCTAATGGAATAGGGGGATTAACGCCTATTTAATGCATGTCCGATGCGGAGTGAATGGGATAGCGCTCATCACATGAAAATGCATATGAATGAGCCTATTACTCATTCACTCCGAATGCAAAAAGAGAAATGTGTGTCTCAGACGTACATTTATCGCTCAGATATTAACGCCTGCCTGGAGAAGGTGTTAATAGTTGAGCGCATTGAAAAGTAGTACAGAAAAGCAGAAAAAACTGCTTTTCTGTACTTCTTTTTTAAAGTAAAAAAATAAATAAATAAAAATAACTCTGCAGACCGCTGAGTTATGAAGACTGACGCCGAGTTTATGGGCGTTGGTCTTCGTAACCGGTAGCCGCGGCGGGTCGCATTAGGAAGGAGGCGCTAAGGTCGCTTGCGCGACCTTAGCGCCTCCTTCCTAGCATGACCCCCTTCCTAGCATGACCCCCTAATTTCCATATTGCATGGTTCCCTCCTTGCGGGTGCCATGTGTGCGTTAAAAAATCGGGCGCTGGGAAGTCAGTGCCCACTTTCAGCGCACATAATTGCATCGGCCCCAGAGGATCTCTGAGGGAATTATAGGGATTTTAAAGCTGAATAGTTGGTGTGAATGGGCAGACTAGATAGGCCATTTGGTCTCTTTCTTCCATTATGTAAAGGTCAGGCCTTCAGATTCATTCACCATCGGTGCTGCAAGGAGAGATAAGGTGGGTGTGAGAATCTGTGTCAGGTTTTCCCTCCTTTTTACTAGCATTAGGGTTACTATCTATCATTTTCCATATACAAACTCAAGATTAGTTTGTAGCAAACAATACATGGTCATGACAATAGAAATAATAATAAAAACAAAAAAGTTAGGTAATATAGTCACAATGTCATATCCACTATGATAATACAATCAATTAAAAGGAAAATTCTACAAGAAGCAGAAATTTATAGAGAGAATCTAAACAAATCACTAAATACTAGGATTAAAGGCTTCACATTGAATACCTGCACACATTTTTATATTTTTAACTAGGTGTTGGGGATGAGGTGAGTAATTTCCTTTGTTCCACAAAACTTTTCAATTGCACGGGTGCAGAGAATATGAAGAGATCTTCTTGTTTTTTAATTAAGTACCTACATGGAAACCGTAGAATAAAAGAGAAACCCAATGATAACACTTCTTGGCGAAGGGCTAAAAACCCCTTTCGCCTAATCTGTGTGTTCAAAGCTAAATCAGGGAAGATCTTTACAGGTTTATCAAAATATACAATAAGGTACTTGCTGAAATACCTTTTCATAATTTTATTTATAGTATAGTAAAAGAAACCAGCAATGACCCCCTATCTGTCACCTTCCAAGACGAATTCTCAAGAAAATGTGTTAGATCTTCCTGAAAAGGCAATTCGGATCTATTCAAATTAGCATTTCTAGGTTTTGGCAGGAAATAACATGAATTTACCACAGGCAATTCAACTTCAGTAAAACTAAGCATTTCCTGAAAATTTTTTTTGATAGTAACCAACAATATTTCCCCAACTACTCTGGGGAAATTAAGGAAACATAAATTCAAATGTTTAGCACAGTTCTCAAGAGACTCTATCTGTCTTGCTAGAAATTATCTGTCTTTAACCACCGTGGCATTAAACTCCTGATTTGTTTTCTCTTTTTCTTTGAGAATTTTTACTCTGTCCACAGAAATTTTTATCTGTTTTTGAAGTTTGGAGATCTCTTGTTGGTTTCTTACATTTAAAGAGTCCAATTTTTTATTTAAGCCCTTCATATTTGTAGCCATTCCCGCCACCAAGTCCCACAGCGATTCTAGTGTTACCACTGCAGGGTGTGGTAGGGCTTCCAGAGACTCACCGCCGGCAGCCTGATCTTCACCCTCACAAGGGGGGCTTGCCGAAACCAGTTCACTCCTCTCCTCGTCTCGAACCGGCTGCCTCCTATTCCAATTCCTCTTCGTGAGGTTGAATAGCCCCCACCACTGACCTGGAAATGATTGGCTCTGCGGTAGCTCCTACGGAGTTCCCATCCACTGCCCTCTGCGCTGGTGGCTGTCTGATCAGGGCTCAGTGACGCCTCCTCTGCCGACTCAAGCTGCCCTTCCAAGCCGCTTGGCACATCAGAATCCTCGGCTCCTGGGTGTTGTGCAGGCAAGATCATGTAGACAAATTATTTCTTGTTGTACTGGAGAGGGTAATGGTAAGGAAGGGTAAACCCTCACCTTACCCTTCTGTTTAGGAGGCATTCATAGAGAAACTTCAAAAACCAGAGAAGCCTCCTAGTGTCTTTTATATACTCACAGGACCTCAGTTTAATTATGAGAAATTATTTTCAAAATATGAGAGTGGAGTTTATGGGTAAGGTTGTACAAGTGTTCCCCGATCTGGCCAAAGTCACCCAAGATAGGAGGAGAGGGTTTCTCGCCATGAGGCAAGAAGCTCAATCCTTGGGAGCTGTATTTATGCTTAGATATCCTGCCGTTGTATATTAAAAATGGATAATGTTACCTATGTTTTTTTTGTTCCTGAGGAATTGAGGGCACTACTGGATAATAAGAAAAAAGTGTTACCTAATCCCATAGTCCAGGAATTTACTACTAGTGAGTGAGTCATAGAGAAAAGAAAAGCCAAAACGCTAAGCTTGTACTTGCAGATGATTTATTATTGTTTAATCTCCTCATAACTTTGGCATAAACTCCCTAGTCAATTTTACTAGTGGTCAGACAAGAGAAATGTTTTCTTTATTATTGTTAAGCAGTATGTACTGTGTTCTGCATAAATATGTTTCTTTGTTTCTCTGCAAAGAGGATATTCTTTGTACAAATTGAATAAATCAATAAATAGAAAATTAAAAAAAAAACTAAAAAAAAAAAACAGAGAAGCAAGAAGTAACTCAGGACACAACCTCACTTCATGCCGCCATCTTGCCTCCCCAGGGTTGCTTCTTTTACATAATCTGTTCAGACAGTAGACTTCACCTTAACATAAGATTATTGGAGATTTGTTTTCTCTGTGTAACTTCAGAGGGTGACAGACTCCCTCTCACAAACATTCTATTTTCTTTCTTTATTTGCAGTTTTTTTAATTACACATCATTACCACTGATATTTTAAGTAGATTACATTTAAAACATTGATACTGTATACCATGGGGTGTTATGAAGGTCCATTAAACTTCTACAACAAATATATGTGAAACAAGGGGAAGGATATACATAAAGAAATTGGGATTTTGGCAAAATTAAGAATTGATTTAAAAACTTTGAAAAAGCTAAATGTTGATGTTGTGATAAATACATTATACTGGTATCGTCAACCAAGAGAGGAGTATTTTTTTGATATTGATACATTATATATATACATATTTATACATACACACTAGAGATGTGAATCGTTTTCCATATCGTCTTAACGATAGAAATCGTGTAGCAGGGCAAGAAAATCGTGTTAGGCACGATTTTTTAGTTAAAAAATCGTTAAAAATCGTTTTTTCCGATTAGTGCGCACTAACTGAAAATGATACAATTTGACACTTTTCAGGTCAGTTAAGGTCAGTTTAGGAATGAATATGTATTCCTATTGGCTGCCCTCTTATTTATTCATGTTACCAAGCTTCCCACTGACAGTATATGGGGGATGGGAAATGGAAACAGTTGGTAGCTTGACAAAACAAGTAATGTGATCAGTCAATGTGACTAGAACTTGTGCCCTAACCCTGATACCAGGGGTATTGTGATCTTCCTGCACACAGTGCCCTATCCCTAAATACCAGGAGTGTTGTGATCTTCCTGCACACAGTGCCCTAACCCTGGCACCAGGGGTGTTGTGATCTTCCTGCACACAGTGCCCTATCCCTATTAATACCAGGAGTGTTGTGATCTTCCTGCACACAGTGCCCTATCCCTATTAATACCAGGAGTGTTGTGATCTTCCTGCACACAGTGCCCTAACCCTGGCACCAGGGGTGTTGTGATCTTCCTGCACACAGTGCCCTATCCCTATTAATACCAGGAGTGTTGTGATCTTCCTGCACACAGTGCCCTAACCCTGACACCAGGGGTGTTGTGATCTTCCTGCACACAGTGCCCTATCCCTGGCACCAGGGGTGTTGTGATCTTCATGTACACAGTGCCCTATCCCTATTAATACCAGGAGTGTTGTGATCTTCCTGCACACAGTGCCCTAACCCTAATACCAGGGGTGTTGTGATCTTCCTGCACACAGTGCCCTATTCCTGATACCGGGGGTGTTGGGATCTTCTTGCACACATCCCGGTATCAGGGATAGGGCACTGCATGCAGGAAGATCACAACACTCCTGGTATCAGGAATAGGGCACTGTGTGCAGGAAGATCACAACACCCCTGGTATTAGGGATAGGGCACTGCCTGCAGGAAGATCACAACACTCCTGGTATTAATAGGGATAGGGCACTGCATGCAGGAAGATCACAACACCCCTGGTATCAGGGATAGGGCACTGTGTGCAGGAAGATCACAATACCCCGGAGGAGTGAGGGTCAGGCAGCTCTCCCCTGTCTGTGAAGCCAGCCTCTCACTAGTAATGCAGGGAGGGAGCTGTCTCAGACTTCACCATCCTCCCCCCCCCCCCTCACCCACACACCATTCACTAGCTGGGACATGGGGGAAGTCAGGAGTGAGGGTCAGGCAGCTCCCCCCTGTCTGTGAAGCCAGCCTCTCACTAGTAATGCAGGGAGGGAGCTGTCTCAGACTTCACCATCCTCCCCCCCCCCCTCACCCACACACCATTCACTAGCTGGGACATGGGGGAAGTCAGGAGTGAGGGTCAGGCAGCTCTCCCCTGTCTGTGAAGCCAGCCTCTCACTAGTAATGCAAAGAGGGAGCTGTCTCAGACTTCACCATCCTCCCCCCCCCCCCCTCACCCACACACCATTCACTAGCTAGGACATGGGGGAAGTCAGGAGTGAGGGTCAGGCAGCTCCCCCCTGTCTGTGAAGCCAGCCTCTCACTAGTAATGCAGGGAGGGAGCTGTCTCAGACTTCACCATCCTCCCCCCCCCCCTCACCCACACACCATTCACTAGCTGGGACATGGGGGAAGTCAGGAGTGAGGGTCAGGCAGCTCTCCCCTGTCTGTGAAGCCAGCCTCTCACTAGTAATGCAGGGAGGGAGCTGTCTCAGACTTCACCATCCTCCCCCCCCTCACCCACACACCATTCACTAGCTGGGACATGGGGGAAGTCAGGAGTGAGGGTCAGGCAGCTCCCCCCTGTCTGTGAAGCCAGCCTCTCACTAGTAATGCAGGGAGGGAGCTGTCTCAGACTTCACCATCCTCCCCCCCCCCCTCACCCACACACCATTCACTAGCTGGGACATGGGGGAAGTCAGGAGTGAGGGTCAGGCAGCTCCTCCCTGTCTGTGAAGCCAGCCTCTCACTAGTAATGCAGGGAGGGAGCTGTCTCAGACTTCACCATCCTCCCCCCCCCCCCTCACCCACACACCATTCACTAGCTGGGACATGGGGGAAGTCAGGAGTGAGGGTCAGGCAGCTCCCCCCTGTCTGTGAAGCCAGCCTCTCACTAGTAATGCAGGGAGGGAGCTGTCTCAGACTTCACCATCCTCCCCCCCCCCCCTCACCCACACACCATTCACTAGCTGGGACATGGGGGAAGTCAGGAGTGAGGGTCAGGCAGCTCCCCCCTGTCTGTGAAGCCAGCCTCTCACTAGTAATGCAGGGAGGGAGCTGTCTCAGACTGGTATCAGGGATAGGGCACTGAGTGCAGGAAGATCACAACACCCCTGGTATCAGGAATAGGGCACAGGTTCTAGTCATATTGACTGATCACATTACTTTTTTTGTCAACTACCAACAGTTTTCATTTCCCATCCCCCCAACCATCACTTCAGTTGGAACCTTGGTAACATCAATAGGTAAGAGGGCAGCCAGCCAATAGGAATACATATTCATTCCTAACTGACCTTTACTGACCTGGATAGTGTCAATAATTTGTATCATTTTCTGTTAGTGTTCCTGAGTTTCCATTTCCATTTCCCATCCCCCCAACCATCACCTCAGTGGGAACCTGGTTAACATCAATAAATAAGAGGGCAGCCAGCCAATAGGAACACATATTCATTCCTAACTGAGCTTTACTGACCTGGAAAGTGTCAATTTGTATCATTTTCAGTTAGTGCGCACTAACTCGAGTTAGTGCGCACTAACACGATTTAACGATTTTTAACGATAAATCGTTAGAATTTCTATTGTATCGTGTTCTATAACGATTTAAGACGATATTAAAATTATCGGACGATAATTTTAATCGTTAAAAAACGATTCACATCCCTAATACACACACACACACAAAATTTCTTTTGTATGTATACATACTGTCGCTCGGGGGGTAGTCTGGCACTGCTCTCAACCCCTGAACTGCTCCCTTCAAAAGAATCTCCTCTGTCAGGCTCCGCAGCACTTCAATTCTCCCAGGCCTCGACGTAGGCCTCCAGGCCCTCACTGGGCTTGCTCAAGCACCTAACAGTTCTTGGCCCCAAGTTCAGCCAAGTTCCCAGAGAATAAATGACTAATCTCAAGTGTACCTAAGACTTCAATCACCAGAAAGGAAAAACAGAACAGCAACTGCAGGTGAAGCAACTCAAATCTGCTATGAGAGACAGGTATTTTGATACAGTACTGCCTCACTGCCTTCTTTCTTGTGTAACTGAGTGATTGCTATTGGCACAGTGAGACTATAAAATATGCCGCAGCAAAAAGCTTTTTCAAGAACTCAGACTGTTAAGAGCTATGCCTTCACACAGACAATGTCTTGAGAAGCAATGTAGTGCAAATTTCGGACATGCTGAGTCTTCAAGATCAGCTTGACAGCATCACTGTACCCAGTCTGCAGCAATAGGTCAGACTGGCAAATTGCTTCAATGTGATAAATTATTCCTCTTGTCTCCTTGACAACATGCCCATCCTCCTCTTCTCTGCTGACTGCCTGCTCTACATTATATCAATTTCTAATTGTACATATGCACCTGTTGCTTTCATATGATTTCTATGAGTCCATTGAATATAATGGCTTATAGAAATCATTCTATTTACAATGAATGAAAGAAATAGGAATTTATGTATTTATTTTATTTAAAATCGTTTATATACCACCTATACAAATGTTTGTGAGATCTAAGCGGTTTATAATAAAATAAGAAAATACTTTAATCAGAGAGGTAAAGAAAATAGAAACAATCTGGAGGGGAATATAAGACAAAGGAACAGGATAGGGTAAAAAACTAAAAGATACAAGCTTAAAGTATTAAAACTGTAAATAAGTAAAATAGGAAAAGGTAAAATATCATATGTAGAAGTCATAAGTTTGTGTGAGTTTTGTTAAAAACGGAGGAACATAAGTGTGTTTTTAGCGCTTTTTTGAACTCCTTTATATTTGGCAGTAGTCTGAGGGAATGGAGAAGAGAGTTCCATAATAGGGGGCCTGCCACTGAGAAGGCACATTTTCTTGATAAATCAAGTCTAGCCATCTTGATTGTGGGAACTTCTAATACACATTTGTTTAGTGAAAACAATTACCGTAGTGGTTGGTATAATCTTAGGCCTAGATTTTCTAACGTACAGCAGCATCATGAAGCGGGGGAGGGGGGGCGGGCCTGTGATAGCCAGCAATGATCGCACCTCCGCGGTGCGATCGCTGCCACTTTTGTATCCAATAGCGCCATCATAAAAGGTGGTGCTATTGGGCATGAAATTGGAAGCGAAAAGGCTCCTTACCTTTTCGCCATCCACACTGTCTTCTCAGCGTTCACCCTGACTCCTCCTCTTCCAGGGCAGACGCCGCCCTGACTCCACCCCTTTTTAGCTATCGCATGTGAAACATCCCTTTTCGCGTGCGCTAGCTTTAGAAAATTACCCCCTTAGTGAGAAACAGAACCATATAGTGGATAGATTGTAAATCAAGTTATGAATAATTGACAAGACTTTGAATTGAATACATTGTTTAATTGGAAGCCAATGTAAGGTTTGAAGTATAGTAGTGATATAATCTCTGAGATTTGAATTTGAAATAAGACAAGCAGCAGTGTTTTGAGCTAAATGAAGCGGGCGAAGTACAACATCAGGCAGACCGAGGTAGCGTGGATTGCAATAGTCTAGTCCAGTTAAGAACAGAATGAAAGTCTGTGGCACATAACATATGTATTTTGTAGAAAGTTTTTTTCACAACTGTAGAAATATTATTGGACATGGATAGGTTGGAGTCTAGGATCACTCCGAGGTTACAGCCATGATTTACAATTGGAATAGTACAATTTTCGTAAACACATTCAGTAGGTGGACAGTGAGAGGAATAGAGAATAGTGGACAAATAAACCATTTCTGTCTTAGAAGTATTTAGTTCAAGCAGTTTTGTGATAACCATGTGTTGATAGTTTTAAGATAAATGTATTAGTAAAAAGGTGTTTGGCCATGAGGTTGTATAAAGAACTACGAACTGAATGTCGACTGCATATATTTTAAAGTTTATTCCCAGACAGGCTACTAAGTGACAAAGAGGAATCAGATAAATGTTGAAGAGAATAGCGGATAGAGAAGAACCTTGGGGGAAACCCGAGTTGGTACAATATCAAATCGAAAAGTATTCACCAAGATTAATTTGTTGAGGCCGTTCTGATAGAAAAGACTTAAACCATAGTAAAACAGTACCAGTGATGCCAATGTGTTTAAGATTAGAGTAAAGAATATCATTAGAGTATAAAACACAGCAGAGATATCAAGAAAGATAATAATATAGTCAATGTTGGAATCAAAACCACTTATAGTAGTATCAAAAAGAGAGAGTAGCAGGGATTCTGTATTGTGTCCTTTGTGAAAGCTGAGTTGGTTTGGGCGAAGAAGGTTATTATCTTCAATGTATTCAGATAGTTGATGAAATGCTACAGATTCAATTATTTTTGCTAGGGTCGGAAGGGAGGCTGTTGGACGATAGTTTGTAATACCAAGAGGATCTATTGTTTTCTTTTTTTGTAATAGGTCTGCTTGAGGATAGTTGGAAACAAACCAGATTTAAGTGTTGAATTAACTATTTGAGTTATGATTGGTGAGATGTGTTCTCTTACATCTTTTATTAATTGTCCAGAGCGAGGGTTAAAGAGGCTATTTGAGACTTTTAATTTTGATAGAATTTTAGCAATGGTGGAAAAGTCAACAGTGGCAAAGTCAGACCAAGAACAAGTTGGTGGCATGAGGTTGATATGTGGAATTAGTAAATGAGTAAATTCGGATAAAATGTTTAATATTTTATCCTGGAAATATTGAGCAATATTATTGCAAAAGTCATCTGTAATATGTTACGATGGCTCTGAATGTATGGAAATGAGAGATTTTACAATGTTAAATAAAGTGTTAGGGTTCCCATTAGCATTTTGTATTTTACAAGCGAAATGAGATTTTTTGATACAGTCAATTTCTTTTTTTATATTTATGCAGGTGAGTAAAATAATCAGCTTTTCATTCTTGAAGTGGGTTTTTATGCTGTCTTTCTAAACATCATAATTTTATTTTCATATTCCATAGGGATAAAGTAAACCAAGGAGCATTCATTCTGTTAGAAATGACACAGAGCCATTTAGGGGCTATAGAATCAAGGCAGTTTAGTATGGAACGGTTCCAGTTTTGAACTAATTTATCAATATCATTATCAGTAGTAGAAGACCTATGAGAAAGAAGAGTGTTGGCAAAGGTTTCTGGATCTACTTTTTTTCTTCTAAAATGTTTTTTATCTCAGATTGTGGTAGAGGGTTAGAAATGTTAACAGTTCCATTGACTTGAAACTTGATAAGACCAAGGCATGGGTTGAATCGCGGCTAAAAGGTTTGTATTGTTGGGGTTATAAAATAGCAGGTCTAAAGTTTGGCCTAGTCTATGAGTAGGCTCTGTAATCAGTTGAGACCATCCTAAACCTGCTGCAGTCTCTAATAAATAAGAGGCAGTAGGAGGGATAGGATTTAAATGTAGATTGAAATCACCTGCTAAAATTGTATTTGATAGAGCAACAGGTAGGGTGGATACAGATTTAAGAAGAGGTGATAGGTCATTGTTGAGAACACCAGGAGGACAGCACATAATACAGAGGGTTGTAATAGTGGTAGAAATAAGCATCATTTGAAAGTTATTGTTAATATTAAAAGTTAAGATTCTCCTTCTGGGTAGTAGGGCAGTCTTTATAATTGAGTAAGCCTCTTCCTCATCAATTTAAATGTGGATGGGAAAAATAAGTGTATCCTACAGGACATAGATTATTTAGAATTATGGTACCATGATCATATAACCAGGTTTCTGTAATTAAAATAGCATCAGGGGAATGATTTGTTATTAAATTGTGAATAACTGGAATTCTCTTTTGAATTGATTGAGCATTAAAAAGTAAAAGTGAAACTGAAGAGAGTAACAAAAGAGGAGGAGGTGCATGAAGGGCCCTTTCAATTCATTTTGAGCACTTATGAAAGAAACAAATTGGCCCCTATTTGTTTCCGTTTGCTATTTCATTTTAAACTAAAGCACATGCATACTCTGGAGTCTCAATGTGTAGATGATATGATGGTGCAGAGAAGAGGGCTTTCATTTTGTTAGGGAATGG
Organism: Rhinatrema bivittatum; assembly: GCF_901001135.1. Taxonomy (NCBI): domain Eukaryota; kingdom Metazoa; phylum Chordata; class Amphibia; order Gymnophiona; family Rhinatrematidae; genus Rhinatrema; species Rhinatrema bivittatum. The sequence goes on from NC_042623.1 coordinate 101,277,159, forward strand.
GTAGCATTTTGGAGATGAAGAAACCTATTCCAAATTGATGGAATCAGACTGCTGGTGCTAACATTTAAAAAGGACACTTATCTGACTAAATGATGCCTGCTGACTGTAGCTAGATATTCAGCGGTTCCACTTAGCCGGATATGATTGACTTACCTGGCTAAGTGGTTTTTTTTTTGTTTGTTTGTTTTAGTGTCAGGCTCCATATAACTTTTTTCAATTTAATTATCATCAAAATTACAAAGCACAATAAACTTTGCACTAGAAACTTAAGAAAAAAATTAGCAGATATTACAATAAAAATAAAAAAAACCATACAAAATAGTCCACAAAATCCAAAAGAAGTGGAGGAGGAGGTTCAAGTGAGGAGAACAAAAGAAAAAGATATCATGGGAAACAACATTCCCAAAGGAAATAGCTTAACATGTATTCATATCCATCCTTAATATAAATTAAATGATCTAGTTATTAGGACTCACGTTAGTGGGAGAAGAGGAAGAGATCCTCTTTCTGTAATCTATAAATAATCTCAGTTGTTCAAGGGCAATGAAATGTAACAATTAGCATTGAACTTAATACATTTACAAGGGTATCTCAACAAAAAAGATATCCCTGAATTCCGAGGAGCAGATTTTACAATCTACATGCAGGCATAGATTTGTTCGCGCAACCCGGCACAAACAAATCTACGCCTGATTTTATAACATGCGTACGCTGCTCCGCGCATGTTATAAAATCTAGTGTCGGCGTGCGCAAGGGTGTGCACAATTGTGCAACTTGCGCGCGCTGAGCCACACAGCCTGCCTCTGTTCCCTCCGAGGCCTCTCTGAAATCGGAGCGGCCTCGGAGGGAACTTTCCTACCGCCTCCCCCCACCCCTGCCTAAATCCCCCCCACCTTTATTTGAGAATTTACGCCTGTCGGCCGGCTGCCGGCACATGGTCCCTTGGCACAGCGGCTGTTCTGGAGGCTCGGCCCCGGGGCATACGCGCGTCCCGGGGCTTGCGCACGCCGCTGAGCCTATGCAAGATAGGCTCGGCTTGCGCAGGGGCAGATTGGGGCAGCTTGGGGCAGCTTTTCGGAGGTTACGCGTGTATGTTACACGCGTAACCCTTTGAAAATCTGCCTGTTTCTTGCTGTAAAGCTAAGAAATCCTTTCTCCACTCCTGAAAATTTACCCCCACAGTCTGAAAATAACTATGCATAACCAAGTCTAAATCTTGTTCATACACAAAATAAATCAGTGTCTCCCTTTTGATAATATCAGAAGTAGAAGATTCCAGGAAGTTAGTTAAGTTTCCCAAGTCAAGTGGAGATTGTGCCTCATTAACTCGGGAACATTGGAAAAGAAGAAAATAAACTTTATTGAATGAAGGAAGGTTCTCGGGGGAAATATATAATATTTCAATCAAGTACTTTCATTGTGTGACTCTTGGCAATTCTCTAATAACTCTAGGAAAGTTTAATAATTGCAAGTTTACATGCCGTAAGCAATTTTCAATGAATTCTACTTTCCTAGTTAGAACATTACATTTCTGGATTAGCATAGCATTAACATTTTGAACGGAGCTGTTAATTGGGAGTTATGATCTTGAGTTAGAGTGTCCAATTTAGAAGAAATTGAAGAAACTTTAAGGAGCACTCATGAAAGTTGGAACCCAGTTTAGCTACTAAATCCCAAATAGAGCCCAAAGTCACCAAGATTGGCTTGGTGATGGGTGCTACATACTGTGGGCTCTCCAGGTGATGTAATGGAGCAGGGAGGCACTGAATCGCTGTAATAACAGAAAAAGTGGACTCATCACCTGAAGAAACACCAGATTGGAAAGTTGCTGGATGGTCCACAATAGAGCTCACTGCCGCCGATGTCAAAACCTGAGTTCCAGCCTGCGGCAACTCCTTCTGACACAGCTCTGATGATAACACCCGGAGATGTCATATCGGGGGAGGAGAAGCATTGTGCCAGTGGTGGTCTAAGATCAAGGGGACTCAAGGATACTTCCCAGATGAGGCTGATGCTCCTCTTGCAGACCTACCAATGGGGGTCGTGTCCCTGACACAGGTGAGTTGGCAGCAAACTTAACGATGGAATGCTGACCCAGGAGGGGATGGGTTGCAGAAGAAAAAACTCTCCCTTTATGCTTAGGCAGCATGGCAATATTGAAGGGAAAAAAGCAAGTAATGTGGAACAGCAGAGAGGTATGCTACTTGCAGGCCGGCATCATAACTCCTCCCCCAGGCTCCATATAATGTTTAATGAGCATTTCACGCATGAAAAAAAGGATACAGGCCAAATTTGTCCCCAACCTCCTCCACTCAACCAAACAACAGGGTCTATTTATTTATAAGCATTAAAGTCAACACCCATGTTAAATGCACATTAAAACAAGTATTAGCTAACACCCACCTACTAAGCTAGTTAACTTTATCTTTATATGCATGCTCATTTTTTTTTACAACTGTTTGCTCAGCAGGAATTCTAACACACATGCAATTACCCAAAAGTTAAAAACAAAATGAATTCCCTCATTAGGTATTAATGCTTGATGCATATCAAGCATTAATACCTCAAGGTCAGTAAAGATAACTTGAGCCTTAAGATCTGAAATACCCCAATCCTGTCCCCCAAATCTGAAATTAGCCTTCTTGTAAACTACTCACAAATTTTACTCCTCAAAGAAACAATATTGGGCCCCCTTGCCAACTAACCTCCCTCACGCAGCCCCCACTTCTATCCACATGTTCATTATGCCCTAGAAACAGAGAATGGCCTCCATGCCTACTATCCCTCATCAGACCCAACTCAACCCCAAATGTCTTCCTAATCTTTACCAGCAGAATAAAAGGAGAATATTTTCCTTCTGCTAGCTGCAGTGTTAAAATCAAAATGACAATGCTGAAACTCCGAACCAAATTCCAAAGCACATGGGAAGGGTAAAGAGTGGGAGAATTGTAGGCTCAGAAATATAGCAGGTTTGGAGATACTTAACTATTTCAAGAAGGGGATCTAGAGGCCCTTGTCTGGTTTGGGAAGGGTGAGGGAGTATAGATGATATTATTAGGCAGGGGAAATTTTGGGGGAGGACTTGGGGGGGGGGGGGGTTCAGTGCAGAGACATATTCAAGCAAGCAAAGCATAAGCTATCAAAAGCAGCTGCACTATATAACTGTGCCGTCTTTTACATGGCCATGGATAGCATGTTCTGCATCATATTAGTTTCATATAACAGGAATTAAAGTCTGAGCTACCGCTGATGTTGAAACCTGCAGATGACTCCAGCTACCAGGCTGGTTTTAATGCTTGCTAGAGAAAGTGAACCAACCTGATCATTGTATGATGTAACAGAAGTGGACCAAGAAAGTGTAGTGGATGTTTCCTATCTAAATGTCAATAAGGCTTCTCATACTGTTTTGCATACAAAACTGGCAAGCTAGTTGGAGGATGTGAGAGTAGGACAGTTTTAAATTGGGAGAGAAATTATTTGAGCAGCAGAATGTAGAGGGTAGTGGCTAGTAGAGTTCACTATGGAGAAGGTGAAATGACCAGTGTGGTACATCAAGGCTTGGTACTAGGACTGGTTCTTTTCAATATCTTTTTCAAAAATATTGAACAGGAACTCAAATTGGGGGGAAAACGTTTTTTTTTTTTTACAGATGTAACCCCCTATTTCAGTGTTTTGGGCTGAATTGGTGCAGTTCACAGGGACCAATCATTTTGCTCTGGGACAAGGATCTTTGAGGGTGGGAGGGGGAGAGGATAAAGCTACAGAGCCCAAAACATTGCAGGGGGAATGTCTCTCACTCTCTTTCTCACATGGATGTACTCATTAGGGATGTGAATCGTTTTAGGACGATTAAAATTATCGTCCGATAATTTTAATATCGTCTTAAACCGTTATGGAACACAATACAATAGAGATTCTAACGATTTATCGTTATAAATCGTTAGAATCGTGAGCCGGCACACTAAAACCCCCCTAAAACCCACCCCCAACCCTTTAAATTAAATCCCCCACCCTCCCGAACCCCCCCCAAATGACTTAAATAACCTGCGGGTCCAGCGGCGGTCCGGAACGGCAGCGGTCCGGAACGGGCTTCTGCTCCTGAATCTTGTTGTTTTCAGCCGGCGCCATTTTCCAAAATGGCGCCGAAAAATGGCGGCGGCCATAGACGAACACGATTGGACGGCAGGAGGTCCTTCCGGACCCCCACTGGACTTTTGGCAAGTCTCGTGGGGGTCAGGAGGCCCCCCACAAGCTGGCCAAAAGTTCCTGGAGGTCCAGCGGGGGTCAGGGAGCGATTTCCCGCCGCGAATCGTTTTTCGTACGGAAAATGGCGCCGGCAGGAGATCGACTGCAGGAGGTTGTTCAGCGAGGCGCTGGAACCCTCGCTGAACGACCTCCTGCAGTCGATCTCCTGCCGGCGCCATTTCCGTACGAAAATGATTCGCGGTGGGAAATCGCTCCCTGACCCCCGCTGGACCTCCAGGAACTTTTGGCCAGCTTGTGGGGGGCCTCCTGACCCCCACGAGACTTGCCAAAAGTCCAGCGGGGGTCCGGAAGGACCTCCTGCCGTCCAATCGTGTTCGTCTATGGCCACCGCCATTTTTCGGCGCCATTTTGGAAAATGGCGCCGGCTGAAGACAACAAGATTCAGGAGCAGGAGCCCGTTCCGGACCGCTGCCGTTCCGGACTGCCGCTGGACCCGCAGGTTATTTAAGTCATTTGGGGGGGGTTCGGGAGGGTGGGGGATTTAAATTTAAAGGGTCGGGGGTGGGTTTTAGGGGGTTTTAATGTGCCGGTTTTGCGATTTTGATTTTTCACGATTTTCACGATTTTTCACGATATTTTACCCCCCCAAACGGCAACAATACGATTCCCTCCCCTCCCAGCCGAAATCGATCGTTAAGACGATCGAGGACACGATTCACATCCCTAGTACTCATGATTTGCTGATCTTGCTCCAAAGATCATGTCCAGCACCTAGAACACACTGGGAACTTAAGTGGGGTATTCCAAAATCAAAACTTTATGGTAACAAAAGAATACAGCATAATCAGCTGGTACTCTTCAATTAATCATCAAGATAATCCAGGTGTACTCGGTCCTGCTCATCTGAATGGATGTCCCTCAAGTGGCAGGCACTAGGACAACCCAGCCCGCTAGGTGGTGAAAGACGAGCTCCAATTGGGGAAACTGGAATCCCCTGTGTGAACTGGATCTTTTAGTCAGAAAGTCCACATTGCACAAACTGAACTCCTTTACCCAGGCAGGACAAAAATTCCTCCTAAACCATAAGGCAACAAAAATCCTCTTCAAACCTTTCTCTCTTGTGACAAGGGCACTGCTGTCCCTCCCTTTACTGAAGGATAAAAGCACAAATCCTCTTTTTTCCAGCCCTCCTCCAGACAAGGGGAAAATCCTCCCCAAGGCAGGAACAGGAATCTATGAAAACAATTCAAAATAAAAATCCTAAAATTGCTCCAAACCTGAGATAAGCCCTGCCAGACTGGTTGAATACTGAACCTGGGTTCTACCTCTGTACTTCTCCCTTGTATCAGGCTGTAGGCCTGAAATTGAGTGTCACTCCACAGACTCACCTCCTCCTCCAAACCCAACCAAAAAATGCTACACTCTATCACTCACCCTCCTGCAGTTAAGTAGGTGGAAGACACCATTCTCAGGGGAGATGCTTATTTGTAATGGTATGCCCTCTCCTCATTCCCTACTCAAAGCTTGAGATAGGGGCATCTAGAGGGTCTCGACACAGATGATACAAAAATCTGCAGCAGAGTGGATGCATCAGAAGGGGTATTAAAATGAAAGGGAATTTGAAAATTTGAGTCAAAGTTTAGAAAATGAGCTTCAGTGCTAAAAGTGTTAAACATGCATTGGGAATTTGAAAAATCCATTAGGTGCATATCATTAAGAAAGACAAGAACTGGAAACTGTTAAACAACCATGAGGTCTAGGAATAATCATTTCAGATGACTTGAAGGTCATATAATAACAATATGATTCACTATATACATAGAGGTATCAACTAGAAAAATGAAGTAATATTGACCTTATAGACATTACTACTAAGATACCAAATAGAGTGGTGGATTAAGTTCTATAGGCCATACTTGCATAGGGACATACAAAGTTTTGAAATGATTCAGTGAAGAGCTATAAATTTATACAGGACCTGCAATATACAAACCCTACAATGAAAGGTGAGACAACCACAATGTACTCATTAGAGGAAAGAAAAATTGGATATGTTAGAAACATTCAATTATTTGATAGAATTCAATAAAACACAGAAAAGGAAATTCAAGGACAAGGCATCATGATATAAAGTTGGAGGAGGAAAGCTGAGAGGCAACATGACAAAATATGCTTTACCTAGAGGGTGGTAAGTACTTAGAATATCCTAATAGCAGATGTGTAGGAGTCCTTTAGATTGAGAAAAGAAGAACAACTCTGCTCCTTAATCCAACCCCTATCCTCCTGTTTTTCACTCCTCTCGTGTTATACAGAGAACAGAAGGGCAGGGGAAGAGACTAGAGCAGACAAAGCAGAGAAGATTCACTTCTAGCCCCTCCCCTCCTAGGCAATAGCCTGCAAGGGACAGGTAGAGAAGGAGAAGCTGAAGTGAACTGAACTCAGAGCAGAACACAGCAAAGTCAAGTGTTTTAGAAACAGAGCATTCTGCTACTTTTTCTCTCTTCTTTGGCACCTCTCTATTTAATGTTCACCATTCTTTCACTGATAGATCATTTATGCTATTTCCTTTGTCATGTACTATCACATTATTTATTTTGTTATGCAATAGTATTTGTTTTAATATATATTTATGGTTTTGCTTGTTGTAATTTGCTTTGATGTGTTAAGGGAAAGGTGATCTATCAAATCAATAAACAAAATAAAAATAATCTGTTCCCTAATCCTGCCCCTCCCTGCCTGTAACTGCCCCCTCCCACCACCACTAATGAAGGTGCTATATTTTGCCTGGATATAGGAGGGGATGGATAGAGGGGACACAGCAGCAGACAGAGAAAACATTTTGTCAATTTAGTAATTGGAATATATTATACAGAAATCTAGTAGCCTGGAGTAAACTGAATTCTATGCAGGCTGTGATAAATTTGTTTTAAATCAATATAAATTTTATTGAAAATATTGTACATGAGCTGGCCAGCTTACAGGATTGGAATAATGCCTCTGATGTGACATCTGAAGAATGGATCTATTTTGTTTCCAATATTTTTAGAAAATTCTCATGCTGCTCCAATAAAGGTTTCAATATGGCAAGAATCTTGTGACTGGAATATAATTTTTGGTATTATTGCATGCTCTAGGTACATTTTATTTGTTGTTATATGGAGAAAGGTGGTGGAGGGTTAAATAATTTGTGGAAAGGAACGCCTCACTAAATGGCATGGAGCTGGTGAGAGCCTTTTGATAAGAAACTGGCAGTACATCACAGATTGTGTAAGAGCTAGTCAGCATGGTGTATCTCTTTGCTTTCCGAAGTTATTTCTCTGCATTTTTGGTGCACACTTTGGGGGTAATTTTGTAACATCCTGCATAAATTAGCTGGCAAATACATACATAAGAGACAACAATTTTCAAAGCAGACATACACATAAAAGTACACTTTAAGAATTATCCCCACCCCTGGAAATGCTTCTGCCCAGTCTGGGTAAATTTACCCAGCTATACGAGATATGTACAGAAGTTTACCTGCCTATCAGGCAGGGGAAATTTTGTAAAAAAAAACAAAACCCCCACAATAATGTCACAATATCATTATATATATCTTTATTAACAAACACAAAATGTACATAATCCAATTATAAAACCCACCCAAAAATGTTAAAAATGAGATACACACTAACCCCAACTAGGATCCTAGTTACAATGGTACAAGACCATCTTCATCTTCATCAGGGGGAAATTACAATGCAAACAAGAATGTGCTTACACAAAAATTCATTGCAACCTTTAATATATCTAACTTGTACATTATATTTTGAATATAGAAACATAGAAATGACGGCAGAAGAAGACCAAACGGCCCATCCAGTCTGCCCAGCAAGCTTTCACACTTATTTTTTTCATACTTAGCAGTTACTCTTGGCCCTTATAAGTAACTTTTTGGTTCTATTTCCCTTCCACCCCCTCCCCCCCCATCAATATAGATAGCAGTGCTGGTGCTGCCCAGATACAAAAATTCATAATGTTGGCAATATCAAATAGCTTGCTGGTTTAAAGCCACAAATTTATATCCAAAATAGGTGCACCGCGGAGAGCCAACTGATCATAAGTGAATCTTTGCTATTAAGACCCCAAAGTTGTTTTTTGTTTTTAATTTTCTTTATGAATTTATCACATTATTATAAGAATTACATCTTGAAAGAAATACAGAGAGATTACCATATATAATATATCACGGAAAAGACCAAACAATAATTTCTGTAATATCTCTGTCTTAAGTCCTCAATAATGTGGGGAGTTTAAACTCAACATTAAGGAAAAAAATTCAAGAACATCTCTTAAATTTAAACAAGTATAGCTTGGTAGAAACAGAGAATCTTTAACTAAGAGGGACAATCAGCATCCATATTAAAACCTACTGGTGCCACTGTGGTTTTCCCAACTAAAAACTGCAACAGTTGGGGTGGGTCATAGAATATATATGTAGTATTACTATATTTTATTTCACATTTACAAGGGAATTTTAAATACCCCCCCAATTTGCAGGACTTGAGGTTTTAATAAGAGGAAAGCCCTTTTTCTTTTTTGTGTCTCTCATGAGACATCCAGAAAAACTCTAATATTGCAACCTAGAAAAGGATCATTCCTATGACGAAGACTTAATCTCAATAACCATTCTTTGTCATGTTCTAGTGTGAGCATAAATATTAGTGTTGCTGGAGTCGCCAGTTGTGTATCCGAGGTCTCCAGTAAATCTGAAATATTCAACGGTTGACTCTGTGTAGGCTCTGTTAGTAATCCTCCCACCGATTGCGCCAATATTCTTCTTGGCTTAGGTGTATAGAAAATGTTTGTAATCGGGGGTATAGCATTTTCTTCTAAGTGTAGAATGTCCAAAAGATATTGCTTGAACAATTCTCTTGGAGAATTTAAAGGAACTTGTGGGAAGTTTATAAAATGAAGGTTCCTATTTTTACTTAGATTTTCTAAATTCTCCATTTTTCTTGCTATACTATTTTTTTTTCTTTGATCATTGCTACCTAGGTTGTTTTTATATCAGATATCTGTTGTCTGTTCAATACAATTTGATGTTCCAGTTCCATAGTAGTGTGATTCAACACTTTCACTTTTTTCTCAGTTTGTTTAACTTTGTCACTTATAGGATAAACTTGCTGCAATATAGAGGCACGCATCTCAATTGTGGTTCCCATATTGTCTCTAATGTAAAAGTAGAAGGTCTTACCACCGGTGATACAGTTATTATAGGGAGTGCCTCAGCAGCATCAGTCTGTTCTTCCAATGGTGTTTCTGTTTCAATGCTGGTCTGCCCCATGTTGTCTTCTGGGCTTTCTGAGGCAGTTGTTGCCCCTCCGCTCCCTGCTAGGGTCTGGGCTTCGGCACTTCGGTCACTTAGCGTACCCGTTGGTCCATGGGCAGCTCTCTCCTCAGCTGGGTTTTCCGGGCGACATCTCCCTTCTGCGGGGGCTGAAGGATGACATCGAGCCTGGGAGAGAGGGGAGCTCTTCTTCCCCTCCCGCACCCTCCAATGGCTGCAGACTACTTCCTGGCAATTACTTCTCTGCGCACAGTGGGGCGGATTTTAAAAGAGTTATGTGCGTAACCGCGAAAACCCGCTCCTGTGCTCGCCGAGCTTATTTTGCATAGGCCTGGTGACATGAGCAAGCCCCGGGACGCACGTATGTCCCGGGGCTTGAAAAAAGGGGTGAAGCGTGGACTGGGCAGTCTGGGGGCATGGCAAGGGAGGGGCTGGAGCCTCCAGACACAAGTGGCCATTTACTGCTGTGACTCAGAATCGCGGGCCAGCCATTGGCCAGCATCGCGCAACTTACACCTGCACGGAGGTAGGCGCAACTTATAGATAAAGGTAAGGGGGGTTTAGGTAGGACTGGGGGGGTGGTTTAGGTAGGGGAAGGGAGGGGGAAGGTGGGTGGTGGCAGAAGGAAAGTTCCCTCCAAGGCCGCTCCGATTTCAGAGCAGCTCATAGGGAACGGAGGAAAACTGTGGCTCGGTGTGCGCAAATTGCACAATTGTGCACCCCCTTGCACGCGCCGACCCTGGATTTTATAAAATGCGCGCAGCTGTGCACGCATGTTATAAAATCGGGCATATATTTGTGCGTGCCGGGTTGCGTGCATAAATGTACGCCCACGCGTACCTCTTAAATCTGGCCCAATATGGGCATTCCATGGCCCGGAGATAGGCATCGACGCGGAGGGAACAGCAGGGTAGGGTTCCCCCCACGGTTTTTTGCTTTCTCCCAAAGAAAACCAGCAGCAAGAAATTAGAAAAACAAAAATCTCAGGAGCTCACCAGTGCATGACTCTACAAGCGGCCATCTTGGAACCGCCCCCCAGGACCCCCAAAGTTTTAAATTCACATACACTTAAGGAAATTGACAATAGGCATTCAAACTTCACTGCAGAGCCCTGCGTTTATAAAACAAATGATCCGTGCCTTTTTATGGGAAATTACCAACTGGAAAAATGGCTAGCATCCTCAAAAACACTGTGTATGCATTCTCATTTGCACTTTACCAAATACCACACAAAGGTGACTACTTAAACGACCTTTCCAATATGCCACAAGGGCTTCAGATAGCTACCAACATACCACATGTACCATCTTGTTCAAACCACTTAACAAGATGCGTCAATTTCCTTAAGTGTATGTGAATTTAAATCTTCGGGGTCCTTATAGCATCGAAGAAATTAACCACTTTATCAATAAGTCTAATCAGTATTTTCTGAAATCATCAGGACTTTCCTGGTTCTTCAGTCTGAATTCCCCCCAGTTCACTCGGACCATCCACCCAGTCAGTACTACACAATAAACATGCTTAATATCATTTCCACCAGATAATTAAGAAGGTGTAAAACTATGTAAGTTGGAAAAGGTGTAACTGTTAGCCCCACCCCAGAACACCCCGAGACTGCCCCTTTTTTAAACATGTGTAAATGTGCAAATTGAAGTGAAAATACGCATGTATTTTTGATGTTTCTAAAATACGGAGTTCGCAAATGGAGGCTACTAATGCACATACATGCCAATTTTTACACGTGCAACATTTTAAAAATTCACCTAAATATGCTCAGGTTCAGTAAGTAAATCTATTTCCATGATGTCTTTGGTGGTTAAAACTTCTCTGTGGTATTTTAAGGATAGCATCAGATTATAGAAAATTTGAGGACAATTTGTAAAAGATTTTACCTGAGTACTTTTAGCCTGTACCGCAGAGGGGCAGGGCCCGAATTGGAGGGAAGGTAGAGCTGGTATTTTGAAATATCCACAAATGAGGCACATACTTTATATCTGTGAGAAAACAGTTAATTCCATAAAACGGCTACTGAAATACCCATGATCCTAACTAGATTTAAATTTTGAAAGGAAACCTCCATGAAGAGTTTCTTTGAATATTCACTTGCAGGCTTATAGATACGAAATATCCACAGATCTGGGTAAATGGGTGCTTACCCTAAAATAAAACCCCGTTCAAAATTGCAACCCCTGGGGTAAAGTAGACTTGCTATCCAAAATGAGCAAGCTTTTCTTCATAGGAAAAAGGGGGGGGGGCATCGGGCCATCCCAGCAAAGTAGCAGGGTCATTCATCGAATTGCGTTAGGGCCCTAACACAAATTAAATGGGGTTTAATGAACAATAAATGCGCAACATTTATTGCGACGTGCATTTGTGTGCAAATTGTATAATGAGCATGCAAAAGCTAGCTTTGTATGCAAATGAGGCACTCCTACCACCTGTCGTGGAAAATGATCACACACTAATGTGGGATTTAACATTGGAAATAACACCTTTTTTTGGTATAGTAGTGGGGAAGAAAAGATTTTATTGCTAGATAGCCACCACGGGTCACAGCTATTATGAACAGCTATTATTGAGACCGATAAAAAGGGGGCTTTTCTCACACACACACCTATACAGCCCTGCCGGACCAAAATAAATATCTTTTTTGCCCTGTCCTGCCTTTCTAAAATGTATATGTTAGAGAGAAGTGTAATAGTACGGGGATACTGGCCAAATAACTGACCCACTTACAGGATGGAAGTGGGTTTTGCACACATATGTGCGCACACTTTACAAATACAGTGCATATCTATGCACTTTCAGCCTATGTTCTACCATGCACACATGTACATGCCTACATTATGCAGCAACATAAGCACATACATGCACGCATGGTATAACAGGCTTAAATCGCAGCCATGTGTGCCATATTTATAATGTGCATGTACAAGTGCGCACATGTTGATTTGTGCACATATCTTCTGCTTTGGGCATGCAATGCACTAATGCATCACATACCACAATACTGCGTTCCGTGACACAACATATTATTGTGGGTTATGAATTTTTCCTCCGCAATGCGGTATGTATAATATTTGCAAAAACACGCTACCATAATATTTAAAGCAATTTGATGAATCTAGGCCTCTTTTGTAGATGCATGTTTGGTAAGTTTAGGGGAGGGGATCGGCAGTCTGGCCTGATGCAGCGATCTTGTTGGTCAGTTTGTCTTCTTGAAATACAGGCGTTTGGAAAACCATTGCATGTTTCTGTTATGAATAGCCTTGTGTATTAGTGTAATGAATTTGTATATAATCCTGGATGCAACGGGTAGCCAGTGTAGAGACTGAAGAGCAGGAGTGATGTGATCGTGGCGGTGTGTGTTGGTGAGTATGCGGGCAGCTGCATTTTGTAGCATTTGTAATGGTTCTAACATGTTTTTTGGTAATCCTAACAGTAATGCATTGCAGTAGTCAAGCTTTGACAAGATTGTAGCTTGTAGCACTGTGCGGAAGTCGTATGGGTGTAAAAGAGGTTTGATACGCTTCAGTGTATGGAGCTTGAAGAATCCATTTTTAACAGTGGCAGTGATGAATTTTTTAAAGGAGAGATTGTTGTCAATGATGATACCAAGGCTGCGGACTTGTGCTGTGGGTGGGCAGACTTGGGATAAGGAAGTTGTGTTCAGACTGGGGTTGTTTGGAGGTGAGATGACGAGCAGCTCAGTTTTGTTGGTGTTAATGGCCAAGTAGTTGTCTGTAAGTAGTTTTTTTATTTCCGTGAGTGCCGCGTTCCATGTGTTCAGGGCATTAGTGAGAGAGCTGTTTATAGGTATGAGGATCTGCACATCATCTGCGTAAATGAAGTGTTGAAAACCCAGTTTTGAGAGTAGTCGACAGAGAGGTGTGAGATAAATGTTAAACAGAGTTGAAGAAAGTGAGGATCCTTGGGGTACTCCTTGTGCAAGGCTTCTTGGCTTGGATTCACATCATCCACTTTTAACACTGTAGGTCCTATTGTTCAGGTATGATTGGAACCAGCGTAGAGCTGTGCCGGTAATACCTATTTCAGTGAGACGGGTAATGAGGGTGTTGTGATTGACAGTGTCAAAGGCAGCAGATATATCTAGAAGTACAAGAATGTATGAGTGTCCAGAGTCTAGGGCTTTTAGGATCGACTCTGATAGGGATAGCAGAAGCGTTTTCGTGCTGTGGTACTTTCTAAATCCATATTGGGATGGGAAGAGTAATTGATGCTCGTCGAGGTATTTGGTGAGTTGTTTATTGATGATTCTCTCCATTATTTTGGATAGGAAGGGGAGGTTCGAAACTGGACGATAGTTCGCTGGATCAGCAGTATCTAGGTCTGGTTTTTTAAGGGTAGGTTTTATAATGGCATGTTTGAGCTGAGAAGGAACAGTGCCCAATAAAATTGATTTGTTGAGGATCATTGCAATGGGTTTTGCTATAGTAGTGGGGATTGAAAGTAGAGTTTTAGTAGGCATTACGTCTGCGGGGTGCAGTGCTGGTTTAATTTTTTTCAGTATAGTCTCGACTTCTGTAGGAGAAGTAGTCTCAAGGTTTGTAAGCTTTGTTTCTATTACAATATTATCTTGCCATTACCACTCGGTAATGTGCTGTCACTATATAATCATTAACCAACCTCCTCCAACCCTTTTTTTTTCTTTTTTTATATCTATATTTTCAGCATGACAATCAATACACTCTATTCAAAATATTCAGGCAATTTTATCTTTTTCTTCTTCGAATATTATCTTCTTCGAATATTCTCCATATGCCAATAATTAAACTTTGTGAGCGCCAGCGTTAGACTCTAATGTACTAAATCTATAGTTACTTTAACTCTTGTTTGATATAACATAAACTGACTTATCTGTGCAAATAGCTATTACCCAAAGGGGCGTCATTTCAAATCCGAAGATCTTTCCTTAGGGGGTGTGTATACGGTTCTGAGTCGGAAGTTCTAAGTGAACTTCAAGCACTAAATTCTTTACTCCATCTCTGTAATTGTCCACAAGGTATTTCTAGCTGCTCATTCATGACGCTATACAGACTAAGCCTTATTGCTGACTTACTTATGCTCCACTCGTTACTTCAAATTGACCAATCAGACACAATGGAACTCCAGTCTAGTTCTTCATTTAACCCGATCGGTGTCTGGGTTTTGAGTGTAAAAATCCAGAATGACTCTCGATAATTTAGAGTCTGTACTGGATTTCCTCCTCGTAGTGAATCCTTAACTGTTGCGTTCATGCCTATTCTTGCCCTCGCTCCACCCTCTCTACCTTTGTGGCAACTCCCTTTGGGTCTGACGGACAGATGCTGCCACAGCTTCTCCTCACCATACTTCCTGGAATCCCCGGGCTGGCCTGACACTGCGGATCCTCCATGTTCCCGATGACGTAAGGGCGCGCGCTCCAGAGATGTACCGGTAAGGGCGCGAACCTCGGGGGCGTCCCCCCGTAGTGACGTCATCCACTTCCAACATAAAAGGTCTTTGCTTGCTACTATGAATCGAGTTAGCAAGGGGAATTCTTTCTCTGCTGATCTGCCTCTACAAACTTACCAAGGGGTACCCTCTCCTCGGGAGCCCTGCTCTCTCTTCTTGATTTCAGATTGCTAAGATGGGATCTGGTACTCGCTTCTCAAGGGCCTATGTCCCTGAATGCTCAGAAGACTCCTTACTGCCTGGAAGATATTGCAGACATGAACACTGTGAGTTCTATTAGTTAGGAACCGGTACTCGCTCCACGAGGGCCTATGTTCCTAATCTCTGAAGACTCCCTTCTGTCTAAGACGTTATCGCAGGTACGGAGATCATGAGTTATTATTGCAGATAGGAACCAGTACTCGCTCCATGAGGGCCCATGTTTCTAAAACCCTTCACTGACTCTCTTCTATCTCAGAAGCTATCGTATACCTATATCTTGTGAATTACTATTGCAGATTGCAGATAGGAATCGGTACTCACTCCATGAGGGCCTATGTTCCTAAAACCCTCCAAAGACTCTCTTCTATTCTAGAAGCCATCTCATACACAGATATTGTGAGTTCTTATTCCAGACTGTATATAAGAACCAGTACTTGCCTACGGCTCCTGTTCCTGAATATACTGAAGACTCTCTGTTGTATAGAAGCCATCACAGATATCTACAATTGTGAGTGTATCATCTACTACTGGTTATGTATCCAGCATACCCTGTCTACTTACTACCTATAGTCTCTCTCTACAGCTCAGCAACCCAGAGACCACAATTCCAGTATCTGAGGAACTTCAGCCCTGCCGTGCACATCAGCTCACTACTGCCACCTCTGGTGGTTCTACTTCTTGTCTAATAAAGAACTATCTGTTTGTCTCCATATTCCAGCCTAGCCGGTGGTACCTCTCAGGATATCCTCCTGGGGCGCTGTCATATGCCATCGGCCCAAGGATTCACCAATTTATTTTAAAGTGTTCATTCCTTACACTACTAGAGCGGTATCATAACAGACTGCCACTCTGTGGGGAACCTACCCACAACAGATCACTAACTCCATCTACGGAGTACATCGGACTGCTGACTACTCTTCTCAGGGGAGCAGAATTCATAACAGATTGCTACTCTTCCTTTCTGGAGGAACAGATCTACATCAGGTGGCTAAGCCCTCTCCTTCAGAGGAGCTGATTACTATCAGTCTACTAACTCCTCCCCTCTTGGGAAGCAGATCCATAACAGATTGCTAGCTCCTCCCCTCTGGGGGAGCAGATCCATGACATTAACATGATCCAAAATAGTCCAATCTATTTGTTCAAAGTTATGCTGATATTGTACACAGTGTGCAACAATTGGAGCTGTCAACGACTGGGTATTCAAATGGGACTTGTGTTCATTCAAACTTATCCTCATATTGGGACAAATTTTAAAAGCCCTATGCGTGCCAAGCCTATTTTGCATATGCCCGGTGATGCGCACAAGCCCTGGGAAGCACGTATATCCCGGGGCTTTAAAAAAGGGGCGGAGCGGGGGTGGTCTGGGGCAGGGGCGTGGCCAGAAGACTCCGTAGGGCCTCTAGGCTGGGGGATTGCGTGCTGGCACTCGGCTGGTGCGTGCAGCCTACGCCTGGCGAAAGGCAGGCACAACTTGCATAACAAAGGTATGGGGTGGTTAGGTAGATCTGGTGTTGGGTTAGGGAGGGGAAGGTGGGGGGGGGGGGGTGGAAGGAAAGTTCCCTCCAAGGCTGCTTTGATTTTGGAGCAGCCTTGGAGGGAACAGGGAAAGCCATCCGGGCTCCCCTAGGGCTCGGAGCGTGCAAGGTACACAAGTGTGCATCCCCTTGTGCACGCTGACCCTGGATTTTATAACATGCGCGCAGATGCACGTGCATGTTATAAACTCAGGCGTAGATTTGTGCGCACCAGGTTGCAGGCACAAATCTACGCCCGTGTGTAGGTAATAAAATCTGGCCCATTACGTGTAGTCCTGCCTACATATACCTTTGGGCATGGGCAAATTAATGCATAGACTACATGATCTGAGTTACAATTGGTTAAGGATTTATGAACTACTTTATATTTAGACACCGAGTCTACCCATTGTACTCCTTCAATACAACTGTGAGGACATTGGCCACATTTAAAATGTTCTGTATGTCCTATGTCATTGTTCTGCCATGACTGAGCATGCACCAATCTGACCCGGATGTTTCTACTCCTGGTGGTCATGATTAATGAGGATCTTTAAAGATGTCGTGCAACTGTAAAATGTGCTGTAATCCTAGCTTTGAATGGGGAATGTATTGTAGTCGGTACAAATGAAAGTCCATGGTCAAGCAATTCTGTTTGGGATGATATTAAACTAGTGGAGGACAAATTCACCACTGCTGTCCCCATTTGGTTTGCATTC
This sequence comes from Rhinatrema bivittatum, assembly GCF_901001135.1. NCBI lineage: Eukaryota > Metazoa > Chordata > Amphibia > Gymnophiona > Rhinatrematidae > Rhinatrema > Rhinatrema bivittatum. The sequence goes on from NC_042623.1 coordinate 101,294,582, forward strand.
AAGTGTTTCTCCTTGGATAACCTATTTCTTTTGGGTCCCCCTGTCGTCGCCGACCTCGGTACTGAGCTATTGTTGTTCTTCCTCCTCATTTGGATAAAAAATGTCAATCTTCATAATCCTTATGCTCAGACCCCACCACTTCCATCTCTTTGGACCCACTGGAATTGTCATTGGAGGAAAAATTGAACCTTACTTTCTTCAATGGACCTTGCTGGTTTTTAACACCCCATCAATTGTAAATTCTGTCCATTTTGTAATCGGTTTGGTCCCTTTTAAACTTATTAATCTTCATGTCTTTGATGGTATTTTTAAATTGGTCCAATAAAGTTTTAAATTCTTGTAGTTTTTCCTCAAATCTGACTAGTTCCATCTCTTTTTTGATCAAATCAATCTGTTCTTTATTTTATTTATGTAGTCAAATTTATATACCGACATTCAAATTCATTTCAAGTCAGTTTACAATAACAAAAATTTAACATAGCAAAACAAAAGTGCAATCAAAACATCAACATCAACAGCAACATCAATAATATACTAAAACACAATTCTCTAACATTAAGCAGTAATTCTCGCATAACAAATATCAACCAAAATAATAAAATTATGGCTTATCATAAAACTAAACTTAAAATAATCATAATATAATACAGTAGCATAAAAATCTTATTAAAACTAAAACAACCTAAAAAGAATAAAAATAAAAATAAATCCACCTAATAATAAAATGTTCATTACTAGACTAGATAGATAAATGAATAGACCAGGCAACAAATTCAAAAAAAATCAGTCAGCTTGATTGAATGCCTGTTCGAACAGCCAAGTTTTTATCAATTTCCTAAAGCTATAAATATTTGCCTCAGTACGGATGGCGACAGGAAGTGAATTCCACATCTTAGGCCCAGCCAGTGACAGAGATCTTTCACTAACCGAACCAAGATGGACTAATTTTGGAGATGGTATTGTCAGTAAGGCTTGCCCAAGAGATCTCAAGTTACGGGATGGAACATGAATGTAAAGTGAAGCATTCAACCACTCAGTGTTATTACCATAAACAGCTTTATGGATTATGTTCTTGTATTTGTTTGGTTAATTCCATGCTAAATGTTTTAACTTGCCTCACAATTAACAACATTAAACCAAGATAGCCATCTAGGTTTGCATAAAATCTTTATTGTCTGTGAATAGCATAGGTTCTTTTTGTATGCGCAAACCTCTAGGAATAATTTGCTGTTTAATATACTTGATTAATGTGGTACTGTGCAATTCTACTCGAATTAATTTCTTACTTAACCTTGCAAACTCATCCCATGAGGAACCCGTGGCAGTGGTGTCAGAATTCGAAAACAATGATTGTTGTGTTTTAATGTCAGCAATATGGGCGTCTGAAAAGCTAAATATTTGTTTCTACACCTCCATTGTGTTTACTCAAATCTATGTGCCAAATAAAGTAAGATACCAATCAATCCACACACACAAGTTTTTTGGAGGGATCCACAACTATGTATTAGAAAACCAATTATTATCACCTCCGTCTTAATTCCTCACATGAGTTTCCTTATTTTTACTTAAATCCCGTCAAAACTTGGTGTGCTGCTTTTTTCCCTTCAATGCAATAAATTCTAAAAACATTTATTCTGAAAAAAAATTTTGAAGGAAGGAGTGGAAGGTTTCATACGATATTATCTTGCCATTACCACCCGGTAATGTGCTGTCACAATATAATCATTAACCAACCTCCTCCAATCCTTTTTTTTCTTTTTTTATATCTATATTTCTTCTTCTTCTTAGAATACTATCTTTGAATATTCTCCATATGCCAATAATTAAACTTTGTGAGCACCAGTGTTAGATTCTAATGTACTAAATATATAGTTACTTTAACTCTTGTATGATATAACATAAACCGACTTATCTGTGCAAATAGCCGTTATCCAATGGGGCCTCATTTCCAATCCGAAGATCTTTCCTCAGGTGGTGTGTATACAGTTCTGAAAGTCGAAAGTTCTAAGAGTTCTTCAGGCACTAAATTATTTACTCCATCTCTGTAATTGTCCACAACGTATTTCTAGCTGCTCATTCACGATGCTATACAGACTAAGCCTCATTGCTGAGGAATGTATAATGTCACATAATGCACCAAGATAAGAACATAAGAAATTGCCATGCTTGGTCAGACCAAGGGTCCATCAAGCCCAGCATCCTGTTTCCAACAGAGGCCAAACCAGGCCACAAGAACCTGGCAATTACCCAAACACTAAGAAGATCCTATGCTACTGGTGCAATTAATAGCAGTGGCTACTTCCTAAGTAAACTTGATTAATAATAAGATAGTCATCTTATTTATTTATCTGTTCTTGTTTGATTATATTGTGTCATGTGTTTTATTGCTGTTATATGTTATGTTTTATGATTGTAATCTGCCAAGGATAACTGAAGCTAAGATCGGCATAAGTGTTGGGGTTTTTTTTATTAATCTCTAAAGAATGACAGTTGTGGCTTTTGGATTTCATCCATCTGTATTTTATGCATTGCTTGTCAGTAGATAGTTCACCCTGGATGGTTAGGGCCCATAAATGTTGATGAAAGCTAGAAGTTTGACAGAGGACATGATGCTTACATAGATGTTCAGATTCCCGATGCACCTAAAGCATGGAAAAAAAATGTTCATGTTGATCAGAACATAGGAACTTTTCAAGGTTCCAGGTTTGGTACAAGGAAAGGGGAACTTCAGATTGCTGAAATTCTAAGATGTTTTTTGAAAGATGAGCCTGAAGTTTTTTGGAAAGCAGTTAAAAAGTTAATTCTGTTTCTCTTGCTAAGACTGATTATAAAAGTTGGAGAAGGGTTGCAAAGAAAAACATTTTTTTGTTTTGTTTGGTGAAATAAAAATGTTCTGCAGTTTTCCTTTTTTAAATTTTAGTACTTTGTAGAGAAAAGTGATCAATTTCAGGATTGGTTATTTAGCTACTGTAAAATAAAGAAAAAGTTATTTTAATACTGTAATTTTGAAATTGTACTGATGTGTTGAATCTTGTGTTTTTTGTTTAATGCACTGTATTTAGCTATCTTTGTGCATATGGATCTCATGCTGACACTTGTTTAATGGAAGGATTCAGATGAGATATTAAGAATTAAATTAGTAGTAGATTATAATTATCAATACTATTCAAATCAATACTATTCAAACTGGCAGTAAAAAGGTTTAACCAAATGCTGAGGAGGAATGAAAAGTAAGCTGCACAAAAACAAAATCTGGAATACAAATAAAGAAAAGTCTAATAAATAATAATAAATAATACAACTGTCGGCACGTGATCCCCGGCACAGCAGCAAATGGCTGCTGTGCCGGGAGCCTCTGACCCCGCCCCCCTCCCCACCCCTTTATGCAAGCCCCGGGCCTTACACACGTCCCGAGGCTTTACGCTCGTCTCCGGGCCTTTTGAAAATAGGCCCGGCGCACGTAACCTTTTGAAAATCCAGCCCATAATCTTTTGGCATATTGGTGAGAGAGGTAGGATATAAATGTAACATTCAGTACTAATTCTTAAAGCAAACCTAGGGCATGATTCAGTAAGGCTTTCTCCCATTCTTTACCTTTGTAAAAAGCCCTTGGTGAATCAGGTGCATGGTGTCATTTTCAAAATAATTATTGATGATCTGCCTTTTGACCTGTACTTTTGAATCAAAGTGTAATTATTGGTGTGTCCTATACTTAATCCAGTTTTGAATACAACCTTGAAAACAAAAGTGGTGCTTTACCAGCAATTGCAACTTAATATTCAGCTTTTATCTGGAATTAGCATAAAAGCCCAAAGTCACAGAGATGCTATCAAAGCCAAGTTCTTTGTCACTAACAGACAGTAAGGAGGTGCAGTCTTAATGGGTCCCTTGACAAATTTGATGTATAAAAAATAAATTCTTAGTTCTTGACAGTATTGTAAATTTGTTTGCATTTCAAGCAAGTCAGCAGAATGGGGCATTCATATTCCAATGTATGCAGATTTATTCATAATGGAATGCTATTCCCTACTCTCAAACCATTATTTTTTCAAATGCAATTGTTTATTTATAATAAGGAATTTAGAACACTATCCTTAATGCACACTGAAAGATCAAGCATATCATAACAATTTCAAATCATTTTCTTTCAGCCCACGATCCTCAGCTATATGCCTTTGTAAAAAAATAATGTACAGTACTTTTGAGAGATAAGTATTAATCTTATTTTCATAAGTTATTTTATTCACTTTAAATTGAATAGCTTTGCATGCTCAGAGATGCTGATGAAATACACACAATTGCAAGGCTTTCTATACCTGTTTTGTTGGCCCCACAGATATTCAAGTTTTTCAAGATATCCATTGTGGCCCCTTTTGATGTGGTCTGGATTATGAATTACTCCTATGCTTGGAAGTGGGGAGTACCATATGAGAAATTATATTTAATAGTATTATTTATCTTCAGGTTCATAGCCTGAGTGGGGTATGAGAAGGTCCCATTCACCCCGATATCATAAATCTGTGACCTTCCCAAATAACCTCTCACTTGTGGCACCACAGACCAGATAAATTCATCACACCAGAATAAAACAGTAATTAACCTTTTTACTAGTATTGTGTAAATAGACAGTAAATCCAGCCAGAACCTTAAATGGGAAAAGTAAAGTAGTGAAGCTTAATATAAACATGCAGTTTTCTTATTTTATATTAAGCAATGCAAAAGCAACACTGGGTATGGCTTGTTAACTAGGGCAAATAACATACTTATATGGATAGTAAAAAAAATATAGGGAAGGCTAATAGAGAAAGGTGTGTATGGTGGAGAAAGGCAGTGAAGTACACAACTTTGAAATATTGTCTTTACCCTTGAGTATTAAAAAAAAAAAAAAAAAAAAGTGGGGAGGGGGGGGGGGGGGACAGATTCATCCGAATGTCACCAGTTTGTAAAGAGTGTACCCTGTCCCAAATACAAAATTGTGAGTAAAAAAACAATCAAGAAAATGAAGGAGTCCCTCTTGATGGTGGAGCTCGATAGATGACAATCTAAATAGATGAGCACTTCAGAATGTGAAAGGTTCTCTCTTCTGAGAAGCTTCCCCAAATGGTACTAAACAGAAAACTGGCCTTGTTTTAGTCTCTTATTGAAGGACCATGGTCCATCAGTTTTTCATTCCCAGCAAGGGTTTATGCTTGACTTTGGCTGAAAAGCTGAAGCAATTAAGATGAGATACTGAATTTGGGGACAAAAGGTAAGGAAATAAACATTCTCCCTCCTCTGCTAAAATAATCTCTGTGCAAAGTTTAGATTACTTAACTAAGGGGTAGATTTTTAAAAAAGCGCGTTCGCGTACTTTTGTTGGCACACCAGGCGCAAACAAAAGTATGCTGGATTGGCGCGTGCAAGGCTGTCGATTTTGGGCAGCCGGCGCACGCCGAGCCGCGCAGCCTGCCTCCGTTCCCTCCCCTCACCTTCCCCTCCCTTCCCCTACCTAACCCACCCCCCCCCCGGCCCTATCTAACCCCCCCACCTTTATCCATGGATTTACGCCTCCCGGAGGGAGACGTAAATCCACGCGCGCCAGCGGGCTGCTGGCGCGCCGAGACCCGACCCGGGGGCGGTTCCGGAGGGTGAGGCCACGCCCAGGGAATGCCCTGGGCCAAAACCACGCCCCCGGGCCCGCCCCCGAAACGCAGCGTCCCGCCCCCAAAACATCGCGTCATTCGGCCCCGACCCCGACACGCCTCCTTCAGAAAACCCCGGGACCTACGCGCGTCCCGGGGCTCTGCGCACGCCGGCGGCCTATGCAAAATAGGTGCGCCGGAACGCAAGGCCCTGCTCGCGTAAATCCGGGCGGATTTACGCGAGCAGGGCTTTTAAAATCCGCCCGTAAGTCTCATAGGAGGATGATCCAGGCATGTGCTCCTGGGCTTGGATATCTCTGGAAAGGAAGTCTCTCTGATCCTGGCTCTTCTGTCCCTTGTTGGGACTTTACATGTACCTTGGCTATGAAGCTAGAAAAGCTGTCCGTTTCTCTGTTTCCTCAGAGCACAGATTTCTATCTCTCCCACTCAATAATTAGCTGTTCAGGAGAAGAACTGATGCAGGGCTGCCAGATGCACTTCTCTCTTCCTGTCTCCTGGCTCCAACTTTTGACAGTCCTCACCCTGCACACATAGTTAGAGCCAGCTAAATTGTAACTTTTCTACCTTAAAATTTCTCCCAGGATTCCTTTCGCTTCCTCTACTGCTGGCTATATAGTGCTGTTCTCTGGGCAGACTATACAGTATAGCCCTTTTCCCAACTTGTTAACACTGTGAATGCTGGATGCTGGTTCTTGGAGAACATTTGTCATTCACAGGAGAGCACACAAGGGTTTTAAAGTATTTTTAGATTCATTCATCTTGGTTGTGGCAGATTGCAGTCTCTTCAGGACTGAAAACCCTTTTCTGACAGGTCTAAAACACATCACTCAGATTCAGATGCACCTCACTCCACATTATAAGGCTCTATGATAAGCTTGTGGGTGAAGGAACCTGGACTCGTAAAGTAGCTTGCTACACCACAATGAATACACATGCAATAAATCCTTATGCTTTGGAAAACAAAATTTTTCTCATGCATATTCACTGTGGTTATTCTGAAAACCTAACTAGCTGTGGGCTTACTAGAACAATATTGGAAATCTTTGCATGACTGGAATAGTGATGGAAATCATAAGATACAGTACTATAATAAATTAACTTGGGCAGCTGGTATGTCCCCCCCCCCATCCTGCGACAAGGCCCCCCCAACTCACCTTTTCCCAAATACCCAATCCAAAGAATAACACACCAGATCCAATGAAGGGCAAATGCAATCAATTGTGGGGTAAAAAGCCGCAGCTTCATTGAACAACCTAAAAGCTTACCTACGATACCCGAACTGCTGCTTCATTTGTGGTATCACCATGCTGCCCAGCAACCACCATCCACCATGCCAAGCAAGACAACCATGATGTATTCGGTCCCCTCGCCGCGTTCAAGCAAGGGGGGGGCCTCCCTTTCAGGGCTCTGCTGCGTCGAATGGCCACCTTGCCACTGTCCTTAACAGGACAGACTCCAGCTCAAGACAAGGATTTCGTCCAGAGCATAGTATCAATGTGACTGGAGGATGGGCCCCCTGTCCAATAGTTGTCACAAAGATGGAGCAGCAACTCATTGAAAGGCTGGATCCGGAAGTTTTTGAGGGCATGGATGAACAGCTAGACACCATATGAGCTGCAGCCGGTAAGTTCCCTCACTCATAAATGGGCAGACAGCAATGAGTGTGCACATAATTGACATAAAATGTTCACTCTGTAAAAGAACCAAAGTGTACTTCTGATGCCAAATACAAAAAGGCTATTTGCTGGCATATGTACTAATGTCTTCTCTTTTGTTTCCACAGCTCGTGCCCTCCAAGCTGCAGGTCCCAGTCAGGAAGCCCCAGGGGACAACTGGGAAGCCCTATGGACCAGCCGTGTGTTCCTACCATTATACAAGCCTTTCCTTATGGATGTGCAGTCCCAGGTCAGCAAGAGGGGAAAAGGAGGAGCAGCAGCAACCACATCATCACCCCCCCCCCCCCCCCACTGGTCATGCTCGACCCCCTGAGCTCACCAAGCACAACTGATGTGTCACTGGAGGAATTCATGCAGGAAGGGAACCAGAAGTAGGAGCCTACAGACATATTTAATCCACAAACCAGCACACCACTGTGCCAGGCATCACCACCATGAGCTCCACCTCACTAGGAGAACCCTACAAGCCCACTAATACCAATCTTGCAGTGACAGTTACCGACTCCGGAACCAGTACCCGCAGCACCAACACCAGAACCCACAGCAGCAACACCAGAACCTGCAGCACCGATACATGTTGCTGAGATGAAGCTCATACGTGCAGAGCCTTGGGCCTTGAGGAGATCTGTAAACTAGCAGAATCAGATCCTGCAACAGGATATAGCAGCAAACACCCACAATATCAATGCACTGATTGCATTGATACAGCTATGAGCAACCTGACCAATGTGCTAACCCAAATCCTCCAAAGGATGCCAGAGCAGCAGGAGTCCTCCGCTGCCTCTGTGGAGTCAACACCCTGCAGCAGTCCCCATCAGGGGACATGCCTGAGGAGTTGGCCCTCCCAAAGGCAAGATCTCCCCAAGTGGCAAGCACCGACATGGATGTGGTGCATGATAAACAGAACTACCTGTTCTGTTTATCATGTACCAAGACCCAAGAATTTAATTTTGAGGAAAGCCTGGCTCAGCCTCACCACAGAGTTGCTGTGCTGTTTAGATGGAAGAACACAGCTGGGCCGGGCCTCACCAATGTGTTGTTGTGCTGTCTAGATGAAAGAAGACAGCTGCGCTGGGCCTCACATCAGAGTTGCTGTGCCAGCATGCAGAATGGATAGTGTACTCTCAACTATTTTCATTCAGCACCCTGACTAAGAAGGCTGCCTCAATGTTCTGCTCGTATTCCAGCCTTCTTTAACTTCTTTCCACTCAGTATCTACCTGCTGTCTCCTGTTATCACGTCTCCTCTCCTACTCAGTGCTGCTGGTGTCTTATCTCAGCTCCTGCAAGTGCTATCTCCATGCTGCTGGATCTCCTCCTGGGCTCCTGCTGCCTCCATGCTGCTGGGTCTCCTCCTGGGCCTCCTGCTGCCTCCATGCTGCTGGGTTTCCTCCTGGGCCTCCTGCTGCCTCCATGCTGCTGGGTTGCCTCCTGCTGCCTCCATGCTGCTGGGTCTCCTTCTGGGCTCCTGCTGCCTCCATGCTGCTGGGTCTCCTCCTGGACCTTTGCTGCCTCCATGATGCTGGGTCTCCTCCTGGGCCTCCTGCTGCCTCCATGCTGCTGGGTTTCCTCCTGGACCTCCTGCTGCCTCCATGATGCTGGGCCTCCTCCTGGGACTCCTGCTGTCAGCTTGCTAAGCTGTTTGGTCTTGGTCCTGTTGCCTTCATGCTGAATTTTGCTGCCTTGACCCTGAGGCTGTCTCCTTCAGCGCACTTTTTCAACATGGACTGTTTGTGGTCTTTACTTCAGCTTTGTCTTCCTGACCCTTAGGCTGTGCCCTTCAGTGCACTCTTTCAACATGGACTATTGAGGCCTTCACTTGAAATTTGCTGCTGTAGCCCTGAGGCTGTTCCCTTTGGTGCATTCTTTCAACATAAACTGTCTGGGGCATTTGTGTTTACATCATATAGTTGTGCTGCTGTAACCTTGAACATTACAGCAGTACAGTACATATTGCAGTGCTATTTCCTCTTTCTATATTCTTAGTTGTAATCATGATTGTGCATTAAGGATAAGATGCTAAGCCTGTATATGTTATGCCAGTTCAAAGTATATTTGTACAGGTGTACCTAGAATGTGAAGGTCATGAAAGGTACAATGGTTTGTACTATTTCTTATCCTGCCTTGCATAATTTGATTACCTAAGATATTAACTTTTTTTCAAACAGTGCACTACATGTGTTTGTTAATAAAGTGGTCACTGTTTTGATAAACATACTTCATCATCTCCTTTAATTGTGTGCTTTATGTCTTAACGGTTGAGATGGTTAAAGGTTTGCCCTATATATGAACTTGCATGCTAGAATGCACAGGCACATTCCTAGTTTGCACTTATGTTGCAGGCAAGACTATCTTGCCTAGGCCATGCTACACAAACCTCAGAGTATGCTGATAAGGAAAACAGCCAAAGTTAAAGAAGAAGGTTAAGAAGAAGCTCATAACTGGGGACCTTCACCATTGCCTTTTGTTGCCTTCTTCACTCACCATACTGATAGGTAACTCCTGCTTACATAGCCCTGTATGTGACATGCTGAGTTGCTTCATGGCCATCACTGAATCTTGTGTAAATGTACAACATGTGTAGAAGTAACTGGAAGTTAGTCATCCTCTCACAAGACTAGATATTCTGCACCCTTTTTGGTGACAGGAATAAAAGTGTGCAAATGCCTCAATTTGTAGCTTTCACTATTAACCTAATATGACATGCTCTTCCTAAGTGTACTGACACAGTGTCAGCTGCTGTGTGAGAAGTGGGGAGGAGGACTGTGGTACTACTGTGTAGTCCACAAAGGGCATATAGGCCCGATGCTGGTGCTACAGACCAGGCACACTTCCACAGACTGCTTGCCACCCCTGTAATAGCATGGCTTGGGAGTCCATATAAAATATGTAAGGTAAGGATGTCCTTACAGGTAGCATCCAGATCCTGAAGGCAGCCCACTACAGGGATGGCATTCAGTCTGTAGAAGCGTGCCTGCTCTCCTGCAGCAGCCCTAGACACCCTGTGCTATTCGCCTGTGGGCATTGTGGACTACACACTACTACTTCACTCCTCCTCCCTATTTGTTACACAGCAGTTGTCACTCTGTAACAACACTCAGCATATACAGAGTGGTGTGGCATGGATTGTTGGGGTACTGTATAAGTGAAGCACCTAAAGTGTCTAGCAAGGCCTCTCCCAGACATTTCACTGCAGATATGAGCGCATCTCTGTTAGACCAATTTCTCTCTCTCTCTCTCACAAAAAAGTGTCAAAAGCCTATTTGGGCACTTCTCAGCTTGTGATGTAAAAATATCACAAATGTGATAAATTTAACACATGTTTCTGTATCTCTAAAATTACCCTAACCATGCCCTTTTTTTTTTTTTTTTATTGTGGGTGCTATTCTTGCAAAATTTAAAGCAAGATAAAGCTAGGTATAGCCAGATAAATGCCAATATTTTGACTAATCTGGTTAACTTACCTGGATAAGTTAGACCTGCTCATTGCATATCTAAAAGTTATCTGGATAAGAATTATCCATCTAATTAGCAATTCTTCAGGAATATTCTATCAGAAGCATAGCTAGGTTGCTGAATGTTCATTTTAAGTTAGCCATATATAACTTACATAAACATTCAGTTTTAAATATCTACCCCTTTATATTTTATATAACATTTACCAGGAAACTTAAGAAAAAATATCTTGTCTCATTATCAAAAACTCTTTAAGCTTTTTCTGAATGACTGAACACGTCAGGAAAAGCCATGACTATGAGTTGAAGAAATGTTTCATTCTCATGAGTGAAAAAAGTCTTAACAGCCAGTCTCTGTCCAGATCGAAAGAATTCATTCATATTTTTAGACTTCTCTCCTACCTTTTATATAATTTCTTGAATTTTATACAATTTGATTATTTTTTTCCCTGCAGTTTTTCTTCTGCATCTCTGCTAGACCAAGTTCCAGTTTTTCAGTCTTGTCAGAAGATGCATAAATAGGGAATTTGAACTTCTCTGCTTGTATTTGGGTGGCTATGGTAGGAACAATTATAGCCAGCAAATCCATATCACAGCAATTCCAAATGAAATGGATCTAAATATGTCCCTGTATTGTTTTTGGTAAGTTTCTGAAAATTCTGTAATGAACCTGCTCAATATATAATGATGTTACCAGAGAACTTCTGGTTAAAAATGGCAACATTAAAATCTAAAACATTTACATTTCAAAATTGCTATTGTATTAGAAATTTCATTTAATGTCTCTTTTAATTATTTTTCTGCTCAATGAACCTATATGCAATTACACTTGCATAGTCAATCATGTAATGTCTCATATTAGAAAATACATTTAACTTTGCTAGATTGTCTTGTATTCAGGTACTGAAGTAATACATACAAAACTAATGATGCTAAGAATGAGCTAAAGTAAAATAAACATTTTCTGTAACTCATTTTGAAAAATCAATTTATGAAAAAATAGCTTACTACATTTAGAAGTTACTTGTTCAAATATTCCACGCATAATTTAAAGTGTAACACAGATTATCAGAGTAATTTTTAAAATCGCATTAGGGTATAACACATGTGTTAATTAGGACGTTGCACATTGTATATGCAAAATAAGAACATAGAACATAAAATATGCCATACTGGGTCAGACCAAGGGTCCATCAAGCCCAGTATCCTGCCTCCAAAAGTAGCCAATCCAAGTCGCAAGTACCCAAACATTAGAAATTATTATTCAAGTGGGAGGAGTTTGGGTGGGGTTAATAGAAATTGGAGTCTGCTAGCACAGTGTGCAATACCGGATTTCACATTGTTGCGGGATCTATCGCTGGAAATAACTACACCTTTTTTGGGAGTAGTACGGTGGAAAAAGTAATTATTGTGTGCAATATCGCTCATTGCACTATTATCATGGCGATTATCGCACGAGATAAAAAAACCTATGTTCACAGAACACACCTACCAGGCCTTCCAGGCCCAATGAAAACACCATTTTTTACTTGCTCTACCTTCCTAAACCCTTATTGTTTCTTGCAATTGTTATTGTCAAGGCATACTGGATACCTCGCCAGGCTCGCCACAGATGACAACACGTGGAATTGGAACAAACTCAACAACAGACAAGTCTTGTTCCAAGGCCTCCTAGGGAAGTAACAGCAGCGCACGCAGAGCCACGGGTCCTGTGGACTCTGGGCACAGGCCACGATCCAGCATGCAGGAGATACAGGGAATGGATTTTTTCTCCACGAACATCCTTGCTCGGCATGGCAGAGGGCTTTGTGCTAAGCAGATATTGGCTCAGCTCTCGGGCAATCCTGGAATGATTTGAAGACATCCGAGGGGATCTGGATCCGGTCACCGATAGGTCCCATGCAGTGCCTGGCCTCACCAAACTGTTGGCCACCCTGCATTTCACAGCAAGTGGCTCCTTTCATAGTAGGGCTGGTGGGGGAATGTCACAAAGCACTTTCTCACGCTGTCTCTACCAGGTCATCGAAGCTGTAACTGACCGTATTCCTCGCTACATTCAATTTCCTCATGATGGGAAGGAATTGATGGACTTGAAGAGAGGTTTTTATGCCTTTGCTCTGACAACATTGGGAAAGTGTGCAATCAACTGAACTCACATGGCCATCATTCCACCCCATCTGAGAGAGGAGATGTACCACAAAAGAAAGCTTTTCCACAAGTGGTCTGCAGCGCTCGAATGTGCATGTTCAACATTGTGCCCAGGTTCCTGGGAGCTGTGCATGATTCCTTTATACTTAGCCAATCGAGCCTCTTTGACAATTTTGAGGCTGGCATGTACAGTGATGCTTGGCTTGTAGGTAAGACACACTTTTCTTTCTGAATTCCATCTTCTATCTTTGCCTATGTGTTTATTGCTAATGGCACCCAAAAGGGTAGCAGCTGCAGGTAAGGAAAGGAGGCTGAGGCATCATCCTTATGTAGGTTGATGCCAAGGTCGTGGTGACCTACCATGTCCTTGGACTATGCAAGGCTGAGGCTTTTGCCTGGGTCTGAGCCTTGCTGGCACATCCCCACCAAATGGGGAAGTAGGGACCAGTGGGATGATGGCACTGGCATTTTTCTGGGTGAGAGGGATGGGTGATGGGGGCAGGATGCCTTGGGAGAACCTGTTTTCTTTTTTTTGGGGGGGGGGGAGGGGTTATGTTTGATTTGTTTTTTTTCACACAAATGAAATGAATCAAACATTCCATGAACTGAAATTCATGGGGAAGAAACCTCCAGAAAACAAACTGAAAAATGAAAATGAATTTTTTTATCCTTCCACACCCCTACTATGGAATGGATTGGTGTAATCCTTGCAAAGTTTGGAAGATTTTTCACTCCTTTATAAGCTATTAAAGACCTTAATTGATTAATAGTTTTAAGAAGCTTTCAGAATGGGATGAATTTTTTTTTAATTAGTGCTTAAGAGGTCATGCTGATTATGTTTTGTTTGTTTTAATGGCATTTTTACATAGTAACTTAGTAATGGCTCAACAAAGGACCAAATGGTCCATCCAGTCTTCCCAGCAAGCTTCTTATGGTAATATCTACTGTGCCGTGTAGGTCTCCCCCAGCTTTCTCTTAAGGGTAGTTCGTGCAGGTACCCCGATCCTTATGATAAGTGTAGTAGTATTTACAATCAAAACCAAGCAACTGTCAAACCCATAAAAAATTACTGCTGACAACATTTGTACTGGGTGAGGAGCCTTCCTGAAAATTCCGGCACTGCTGACTTTCTTTGCTTTTGGACTTGGCCGTGGAAGCAGTCCCTCCTGTGCCTTTTCTCTTATGTTTACATATCAATAACCCAAATTGGAACAGTTAGGGTCCATCTGAAGGTTAAAGAGTGATTGCTGTTGCATCTCATTCCTCTGTAAAAGACTGTTCTTTAGACTTAAGGAACACAGGATGCCTATCAGCTATACTTAGAAAGTCAGAGGCTAAGGGCTGAAGACCAGAGGAAAGTAATGGTGGGATGACAAGTGGATTGTACAGTCACATATGCTGCCCATTGACCCTTGCCATGGCTTTTTATTCCCATGATTCAAAGCATGGCAAACTTTGATGTCAACAATTTACATCATGTAAAGCTCTGAGTAAGCTGGCATTATATACTTAGAAAGTCTTCATAAGCAAAATGACCCCATTCCAATCCTTCCCTTGGGTGCCATTTTAATATCATAGGTGATTCACAAGCTTCAACTGTCCACACTGCTGGCACAGTACCATCACATGTGCTTACAGAGGTGTTAAGAAGATTTATCACAGATGTTTTCTGTATAGGCTCACACATCTATACTACAAGCAGTGTCCTGTACTTGTTGGTAGCCTTCTGTATTCTCTGTGTGTGGGCTCTCAATAGGTTTTCTAGGCAAGACATTTGTATTCACACTATCAGGTATGGAATTTGCAGGTAGCACAGGCATGGCAGCTCTTATATATCTCTTCAAGTTTGGCAGGAACTTGTATACCAGTACCATTTGCTGGGTTGTGAGGGCATGGCATGCAATAATTCCAGTACACACATGTGATGTCGTAGTTGTGAACAGCTGACCTCCTTAATGGTACATCAAGCCTGCACATATACTGGCCTGCAACAATGTGATAGGCACTTAGGCTACACAAATCACCCTTAAAGGCATGGCAAAGGTACAGGTAACCTTATACAGTCTTACTGGATGCTGTGGTTTGCCACTCATCTGCAAATGACAAATGGCAGGATGCTGTATACCAGTACCATTTGCTGGGTTGTGAGGTTGTTGTTTAATCTGTCATTGCCACTGGAAGAGTAGAGCAGTTAGGAGCTGGCTATGGAAGTGCTGCTGGAGCTCCTTTCACAAGATGCCTGATAAGTATATGAAATTAATAGAAAGTTAACAGAACAGTTAACATATAATTGGGAATGTATGTGATGAATGATTGATATGACTTTTCTAGCAATTAAAGTTATGTTGGGTTAGTTAAATGTAATTATATGTTACCCCGCATCATAATGCAAAATTAGATAGTAACTATTGAAGATAACTTGCAACCACATGTTTTATTTATTAGCTATTCTGTGATACCAGTATTAGGGATAAGCATTATCCTTTATTTTCATTTATCTAGAAAGCTGACAGTTATAACAAGCTGATGTGAACCCTCATATTAGGGAACACTACTGTCCTGGCATTTGTAACATCAGGAGTGGTTGAAGGGAGCTAGTTTTTCTTTTTTAATTTGTTTTAAGAGTAGGTTAGTAGGATTAAAAGAGAGAAGACATTTGGCCAGCATCAAAAGAGCAAAGAAAGAAGAAAAACAGATAAATGTACACACAAAAAACAAGACTGAGCTAAGCCAGGCATGAGCTCAGAATAAGAAATAACAAATACTATTAAAAGAAGAAAAAGGAAAAAAAAAGTAGAATAGAAAAGAACCAAATAGAAATATACTTATCAACTATCATCTTTCATATACTGACTGTCTTTATTACTAAAAGAAATAAACACACAAGGTATCAATTCTTGGCAACTGATATAAAAGTAACTATTGATGAGTGTACTTAGTTTTAAAGAAACAATTTAAAAAGAAATAAAATAATACTTATCTGAAAGTGATCTTGTTGTATCCTATTGGTTTTAGTTATTTTATGTTTTGCTAGTACCTAAAAACAAGTGAGACAATAAAAAGTGTATGATATATAAGAATGTAATCCACTTTGATGTACCCTTTGAAGTGCTAAAAAGCATATATATATATTTTATGGTAAACTGCATTTAAGTGAATACCATCTATTACTTGCTACCATGACTACAAAAATAACACTTGGTCATGACAAGTCTTCTCACAGAAATAGATGTTTACACACTCTCGCTGTCTACTTCCTCACTGCTATCAGGAAAGCCGCATCTTAGGGGACTGGCTTCTAGGTAGGAATGCATCTAACATGAATACCACATCCCAACTAATCTCTTCTGTGATTCTCCCTCATCTTTAGCTGGCCTGTCTGCCTAGGAGGCCAGCTCAGACCCAGCCTAATCCCCTAATGTGCTATCCAACCTGAAAGCCCATTCAAACGGTATCCTCTGTATTTTCGTTTAGAGGCAACAGAGGCTATCTACTCAAAACCTGGCTTATGATCCCTATGGCTACCCCACAGAGCACTACAAAGGTATGTTGCAACAGGGACCTACTTAAAACATGCTTCCACTGTTCAGACAGATCTGGGGGATGCCTTCTCCTCAACCCACTTAAGGTCTGTGAGATCTTTCTAGCCTGCTGACTGCTACATAACCTGGCCATATCCAGACCCATTCCTCTTGAGGAACTGGATGAGAATACAGAGAAAAAGAGGAGCAAGAGCTCAGTCAGAAGGAATTGCAAGAGATACATCTCTACAGTCAAAGACAGGCTATACAGAAAAGGAACATTCTGATACAAAGATATTTTCGATGCTGAAAGTGCATTTATTTACATATGAATATTGATGTGCTGTACATAAACAATATTAATGCCTTTTTGGCCCTTTTTTTCTCTGGGATGGAACATGTACAGGGACCCTGTTTTGCCCTGTGCAAGAGCTCCTCTGCAGTGGAGTCCTCTTGCTGGTCAAGCTGCCATCAGAGGGAACAGGACCTTGCAGCTCAGGAAGTATATGGTGGCTGCAGGAGTGTCAGGCATGTGGGGATGCAACCATCTTGATGGGTATCTGTATCTATATACATACACAGATACAAGGTACCTTGTTGCTGGTCTGATTGGGAGGTGTCCAAGTCCACCACCCCTGCCACAGCTGACTCTGAAATGGTGCTGCGCACCAGATGCTCTGCTGTCATAAAAGTGATTTGGGTTTCTGCACCCTTAACATGCTTCTGGGCCTGCTTCCTGTTAACAAAATGGCAGAGGTCCTACCATTTATGATTTAGCCCTATATTGCGGTCCCCTGCTCTTCTGTCCTTAGTCTGCTTAGCCACTTCTCCACCACACAAAATCTTGTTTCCTCTAATCCCTCCCATGACTTAAAGCACTGAATAAACCCTACGTGGTGTTCTTCTTCACATTTCCCTCTGATGCCTTATCTGTTTTCTCACCCCTCTCCCTTGCCTAGATTTACTATCCTTCTTTTTTTCACTCTGAATCTCATGATCACCAGCAACATAGGGAGAAGGGCCTGTTAAGCTAGCCTCAGAAACCTGTAGGCCCAGGATTAGCTGAAGCTGAGGCACTGACAGTGGTACACTGTAGTAATTTACACCAAAGTTGCAGAGGAAGGTGAAAGATATCCCTTGGTGTGTATGATCTGTCCTTTGTCATTTGCAACACTCAGGTATGGCCAACTCCAGTCTTTAAGAGCCACAAACAGGCCAAGTTTTCATGATATCCACAATGAATATATATGAGATAGATTTGTATACAATGAAGGCAGTGCATATTTACTGTGGATATCCTGAAAGCCAGGTTTGTTAGTGGCTCTCTAGGTCCATAGTTGGCCACCCCTGCTCTAGAACCACATTCCTCTTCTGGGCCCAGCTATCCAGAATGACAGACTGGGGAGAAGAAGAGCTTGAGAGTAATGGTTGAAGAAGAATACCCCTTCTGCTCTATCTATTAAGCATGAAAGGAAAGAGTGTAAACTGCCATCATGGCCATTCCTGCACCAAATAAGCCATAGAGGTCAACATTCAAAGCCATTTAGAGAGATAAGTCACAAGTTAGCCATTTAACTCCAAGTTACCACCAGTACACTTGGCTTTGCTTGTTTATTTCATTTAATAAACACGTTTAAACATAAATGTTTACTTTTGATCACCTCATGGAAATTATCAGCACACAGGTGCACACATACAAAGTCTTTCAAATTACAAAACATTTTATTTTAACATTTAATACTTTTTTAAAAAACATTTTTTAACTATTTATGATTTTTAAAAAAACAAAAGGAATAGGGGAGATGCAAACTAGGGAACAATCAAGTAACCAAAAAAAAAGACGAAATTTAGGAGTCTGCTCAGGATAGGTATTGCCTCATTCCAATAATCTGGAATGCCACAGTCAGGACAGTAGTTCACCAACCTGACAGAATGCAGACTCCCACAGGCTGCTTGCTTCATACTTTGCTTCTCTGCCATCAGCCACACCTCAGCATCACAATGGTGTCATGAAAGAGGCTCTTCACAAAGAGCTCCTGAGGAGGAGTCTCTTTCCAGCTGCTGTGATACAGATTGGCAGGGGTAGCAGATTGGCAAGCAATGGCTGGCCAGTATGCATTCTGGTATCCCTAACTCCCTGGGAAATAAGGGGAGGAGATCCTATGGGGACAGGGAGAGTGTCTTGCACTTGTGCAAGCCTAGGGTGCGCCTTTTGGGTCAGGAGGTGGGACCATCACTGATTGTTCTCTTGGTGGTGGATAGGGTGGGGAAGGATCATTCTCCCCAGTGGTTTCTGTTGCTGCTGCTGATTTTGCAGGGGCTAGGGCTGGGACCTTGCTGCTGCCTGCCACTTCATCTTCTACCTTGTCTGAGGAGGAGGAAGATGATGACAGGTTATCTGTTAATATAAAAGCAATTCAGGGAGAGGTGAAGGCAAAGAGAAGGATTGTTAGTTATGGGACAACCTGTCACCAAAGTGTTTGCTTCAATATAAATAGATCAGTGGACAGCTAGATTATTGATTTGACTAGGATATAAATTAATAGAGGTTATTATGTTGCATGAGGGTAAGAAATGTGTGACAAGAGTTCACAGCAATCACTAGAGATGTACGAAGCAAGATATGTAGAGTTGTGATGCAACATTGTTCTACTGGATAAGGCCCATGTTGTTTATGTAATTGGTCCCCCCATTTGGTAAGTTATCCATTACTAAAGGGTGGTTCGAGTCTGGATTCAGTCTGGATGGGGAGGAAGAATAATTATACAGGGATGCTGGCAAGTCTATCCGCTCTTCACTTTCAATGCTCACACTGAAGATAGAAGATCTCCAACAGGTGCCAAACAGAAGCAGCAATGAAGGCAATAACAACAAGGGTATATAAATGGATTCACACCAATTTCAGCCATATACCAATAAAAAAGGCAGGAAAATCAGGAAAAAATACTCTCTGGTGTCCAAGAATAGTATTGAAATAAATCAGTCTTTACTGTAACTTAAAAAGGATAATCCAGGCCACAATACCAAAAGTCTTCATGTAGAAAAACATCCAACTTCAATTGGTCCAATTTTTATCTTTCCTTCAAACTGGAAAACTGTATCACCCTGTCTCAGTCGGTATAGCCCTTTGGTCCTTTATTGCGGAATGTGGATCCTTGGGCTGAGTGGGAAGTTGGCACCACCTGTGGGGAGGAGCCCCACAGACCCCCACCGTTGACAGGCGAGGCTGGATGAGGCCTGGGACCCCGCTGGGGCTTCACCACTACCAGCCCGCATTCCCCTCAGGTTGAGCCCTTGGGTGCCGGGGCCGGCTGGACTTACGTGGGGGTCTCAGATGACAGGGTCCGGGTGCCGGCGTAGGTCTCGGCAGGTGGTGGTGAGTTGGAGGTCAGGTACTGGCAGAGGTCTTGGCAGGCGGCATATATCGGAGGTCAGGAGCAGGCAGAGGTCTTGGCAGGTGGCGTATCTTGGAGGTCAGGTACAGGCAGAGGTCTAGGCACAGACAGGTCAGAATGCAGGAATGCAGGAACACAGGAACGGAACTTCCAGGAACACAAGCAGGAGCTGAGTAGCCAAGGCAAGGACTGAAGGACAGGCCTTGCCTAAAGAAGGCCCGGGCCAAGAGGGAAGAGCTTTGGCACCTCCCATAGATGTCCCTTTAAATGGTGTCAGGTGATGCGTGCGCGCCTAGGAAGCCCAGGGTGTGCAGGCGAGCAAGGACAGGGCTCAGCTGCATCCCAGCCGGGAAGGAGAGGCAGAGTCGGAGGCCTGGCGGGGGAACCAGCACAGGAGGACCGTGTTTGCTGTGGCTCCCCACGGTCGCAAGACTCCTGGGGCTGACGAGCTGGCGGCCATGTCGGTAGGTGGAGGGGGCTGGTTGCGGCCTACCGTGGCCAGTTCCCGCAACATCCTTGAATCACAAAGTATCAACATCTTACTCTTGCTTATTCAGGTCACTCAGACAATCAGATCCTTGCCCCAATCCCCTTAAAACTAGTCAAGTCAAAGTCCAAAATATCTTTTATTCCAAAGTCCTTCAATATTAAAATGCAAAAGTGATGAGCAGAGGCCCATCCTAAAGGTACTCAACTACTGTTCCTTGAGACCCTGTAGAAAGCCCCAAACTCCTCTCTCCTCCTTATAGATCCTGAAGGGATCCAAAGCTCTGCAATATATTGGAAATTCTGAAGGGATCACTTACTGTCCTTTCCATTACTACCTTCAATCCACTGCTTTGAGATTCTGTGGAAATCTTTAACTCTAGCTCTTTACCCTCCCTCATCTCCTCCTTTCTATTGAAATTCTGAGCATGCTCCAGGAAAATATATACCCTAGGCATTTGACAAAGTCCCTCATGAGAGACTTCTAAGAAAACTAAAAAGTCATGGGACAGGAGGCGATGTCCTTTTGTGGATTACAAACTGGTTAAAAGACAGGAAACAGAGAGTAGGATTAAATGGTCAATTTTCTCAGTGTAAAAGGGTAAACAGTGGAGTGCCTCAGGGATCTGTACTTGGACCGGTGCTTTTCAATATATATATAAATGATCTGGAAAGGAATACGACGAGTGAGGTTATCAAATTTGCAGATGATACAAAATTATTCAGAGTAGGTAAATCACAAGTGGATTGTCATACATTACAGGAGGACCTTGCAAGACTGGAAGATTGGGCATTCAAATGGCAGACGAACTTTAATGTGGACAAGTGCAAGGTGTTGCATATAGGGAAAAATAACCCTTGCTGTAGTTACACGATGTTAGGTTCCATTTTAGGAGCTATCACCCAGGAAAAAGATCTAGGCATCATAATGGATAATACTTTAAAATCGTCGGCTCAGTGTGCTGCAGCAATCAAAAAAGCAAACAGAATGTTAGGAATTATTAGGAAGGGAATGGTTAATAAAACAGAAAATGTCATAATGCCTCTGTATCGCTCCAAGGTGAGACTGCACCTTGAATTCTGTGTAGAATTCTGGTCGCCGCATCTCAAAAAAGATTTAGAGGTAGATCTTAAAAAAGAATGCGCGCGCATACTTTTGTTCACGCAACCGGTGCAAACAAAAGTATGCCGGATTTTATAAGATAAGCGCGTAGCCATGCGTATCTTATAAAATCCGGGGTTGGCGCGTGCAAGGCTGCGCAAAATCGGCAGCCTGCTCGTGCCAAGCCACGCAGCTCGCCTCCGTTCTTTCCTAGGAGGGAACTTTCCTTCCGCGTCCCCCCACCTTTCCCTCCCTTCCCCTATCTACCCCACCCCCCAGCCCTACCTAAATTCCCCCTCTACCTTTTGTTGTGCAAGTTACGCCCGCCCCCGAACCATCGCCACGTCCCCCGGACCCGCCCCAGACTGCCCCCTGACCCCGGACACGCCCCAGGACATGCCCCCAGACTGCCGACACGCCCCCGGACACGCCCCCTCCTGCCCCTTTTATGAAGCCCCGGGACTTACGCGCGTCCCGGGGCTTTGCATGCACCAATGGCCTATGCAAAATAGGTGCGCCGGCGTGCGAGTGCCCTGCACGCATAAATCCGGAAGGATTTACGCACGCAGGGCTTTTAAAATCTAGCCCGTAGTTGTGATGGAGAAGGTACAGAGAAGGGCAACCAAAATGATAAAGGGGATGGAACAGCTCCCCTATGAGGAAAGACTGAAGAGGTTAGGGCTGTTCAGCTTGGAGAAGAGATGGCTGAGGGGGGATATGATCATTTTTAAGATCATGAGAGGTCTTGAAAGAGTAGATGTGATTTGGTTATTTACACTTTCAAATAATAGAAGGACAAGGGGGAACTCCATTATGTTAGCAAGTAGCAGATTTAAAACAAATTGGAGAACATTCTTTTTTCAGTGAACGCATAACTAAACTCTGAAATCATTGCCAGCGGATGTGTTTAAGGCAGTTAACTTAGCTGGGTTTAAAAGAGTTTGGACAAATTCCTGGAGGAGAAGTCCAGTCAAGTTAACTTAGGAAATAGCCATTGCTTATTACCGGCATTGGTAGCAAGGGATCTATTTAATGTTTGAGAACTTGACAGGTTCTTGTATCCTGGATTGGCTACTGTTAGAAAGAGGTGTCTGTGCTTCATGGACCCTCGGGCTGACTCAGTATGGCAACTTATCTTCTTATGTTTTAACAGATGGCCAGGGCAAAACCAAGAGACAGCAAGTACAATAGGGATAGGGAATTTATACGGAAACAAGACCTGTACAAGGGCATTATCACTTCCTTTTTATTACTGGTTATTCCTATCTTTATGCGGCCCACCATTCTCCTCCATTTAGCTATCTCCTTGTCACATTGCTTTGCTGCCTTCAGTTAGCTAGGCACTATCACCCCAAGCTCCCTCTCTTGGTCCATGCACATTAGTCTTTAACACCCTCACCCCCCCCCATGAAGCACAAATCTTTTGGATTACAACATCCCAGATGCATGATTCTGTACTCCTTGTCATTGAAATTCAACTGCCAATTCTTCAACCACTCTTCAAGCTTTCTTAAGTCACTTTTCATTCTCTCTACTCCTTCTCTACTCCTGCAGATCTTATTTTCATCCACAAATAGACAAACTTTACCTTTTTTCCCTTATGAAAGGTCACTCACAAAGATATTGAATAGAGCCAATCCCAATACTGATCCTTGTGGCACTCCACTTAACACAGTTTTACCTTTTGAGTAGGTTCAATTTACCATTATTCACTGTCTCCTCTCAGTCAACCAGTTTGTAATCCACTCCTCCGCCTTGACTCCAACTTCCAAGCTTCTCATTTTATTCACAAGCCTCCTAAGCAGGACAATGCAATGGCATTGTTATGACTGGCGGTCGCAGACAGCTGCGACCGTGTCTACTCACGACCCGCACCATCCTGCTTCCCTCTCTAGGCCTGCTCGCGGCACAGGCCAGCCTCTGCCACTGCGTTTCCTATGGCTCTTCATGGCGGTTGAGATGCCTCCACCACCCATGCAGTCTCTGGGCCTTCCTAGGCACGTACGCACGCCATCAGAACCTCTTTTAAAGCCTCTTCAGCGGGAACCTTGGGGGCGTCCTTGATTGATGACATCATTGGATCAGACTACTTAAGCTCCACCTTCACCCTCAGCTAGCTGACTTGGCAATGAGTTCCTTTACTACTCCTCGAGCTCCTCTTTCCTTCGTTCCTGTGATGATGCTACCGGACCGTCTTGCACTCTGGACTCTGCCTGGTACCCGCTCCTTGGGGGCCAGTGTGCGCGTTCTACAAGGACTTAGTCTCCTAACTTCCCTCACTCTTTGGGCTGACCCTGCACCCTCCAGAAGTCTTATCTACCTGGCTCCCC
Source organism: Rhinatrema bivittatum (assembly GCF_901001135.1). Lineage (NCBI taxonomy): Eukaryota > Metazoa > Chordata > Amphibia > Gymnophiona > Rhinatrematidae > Rhinatrema > Rhinatrema bivittatum. The sequence goes on from NC_042623.1 coordinate 101,318,336, forward strand.
ACTCCTCGGGGCCACCTCTGGGAACACCTTCACCACTTGGGAGTTCTACCTCTGTGCTTCCCCGCTCCTTAGGGCAGTGCCTACGTTCTATTCTGAGACTGTCAGTGCTTCCCCGCTCCTTGGGGCATTGCATGCATTCTATACAGAGACTTTCTGTGCTTCCCTACTCCTCGGGGTAGTGCCTACGTTCTACACTTGGGATTGTTGGTGCTTCCCCTCTCCTTGGGGCAGTACCTTGATTCCACCACGGGTCACTGCCAGTACCTCCCGCTCCTCGGGCTGGACTATGTCATTATCTGGAGACCTGACTAGGGCTTACCCACTCTGCAGGTTGGCCTATGTCAGCACATCAGTACCTCCTTCACTGTGCAAGCTTCGCCCCTCGGGTTTGCCTCTTCGGGTTACCTCCTGCACATCCTGTCTCGAGCTCCCCACTCCATGGGCCTGCCTAGCGCTATCCCCTTCAGGGCCTTACTTGGTGATTCGATTATTAGAAATGTAGATAGCAGGGTGGCTGGTGGATGTGAAGACCGCCTGGTAACTTGCCTACCTGGTGCAAAGGTGGCAGACCTCACGCGTCACCTATCTAGGATTATAGACAGTGCTGGGGAGGAGCTGGCTGTTGTGGTACATGTGGGCACCAACGACATAGGAAAATGTGGGAGGGAGGTTCGGGAAGCCAAATTTAGACTCTTAGGTAGAAAACTTAAATCCAGAACCTCCAGGATAGCATTCTCTGAAATGCTCCCTGTTCCACGCGCAGGTCACCAGAGGCAGGCAGAGCTCCAGAGTCTCAATACATGGATGAGACAATGGTGCAGGGAATAGGGATTCAGTTTTGTAAGGAACTGGACAACCTTTTGGGGAAGGGGCAGACTTTTCTGAAAGGATGGGCTCCACCTTAACCAGAGTGGAACCAAGCTGCTGGCACTAACTTTCAAAAAGGAGATAGAGCAGCTTTTAAACTAGAACAAGGGGGAAAGCCGACAATCACTCAACAGTGCATGGTTCGGAGAACCTTTGATTCGTTTTCCATTAAAGTGAATGGGGGAAGTATTTGCAGCCTATTTTTGGCTGCAGAATTGGGGTTTTCTTATCAATTCTGATGAAACTTCTGGGGAGCAATCATCAGAACAAGAAAAGAGCTCCAAGGTACTTTGACTGTAGCAAAGTGGCACCAAAGTGGCATGAATAGCCTAAGGCACCGCAGCCAAACACCTAAGCACCATCAGAGACATGCTGAACCACCTAAAGTTATGCCTCAACATGAAAAAAACAGAATGCATACTAATAGGAAGAAACAACGCTACACAATCCTCCACTTCCCTCTCTCTACAAATAGAAAACATCAACATCCAACTAAAAAATTCAACAAGAGACCTAGGAATCTGGATCGACAACGAACTCAACCTAAAACAGAACATTGCTTTCAAAACCAAAGAAGGTTTCCACAAACTGCACGTCCTCAAGCATCTTAAACCGCTACTTCACCAACACGATTTCCGAACAATTCTACAATCACTCATCTTCAACAGCATCGACTACTGTAACTCCCTCCTGATTGGACTACCAAAAACCACCTTAAAACCTCTGCAACTATTACAAAACGCCGCAGCAAGAATACTAACCGGGAAAAAAAAGTCTGACCATATCACCCCAGTTCTTAAATCACTTCACTGGCTCCCAATAGACCAGAGAATCAAATTCAAAGCATTAACAATAGTTCACAATGCAATACATTCAACGGACAACACAGCTCTCAATGAACTTATCATAACACACAAACCTCAAAGAATGACCAGATCTGCCAATAAACTTCAACTTGAAATTCCATCACTTCCTCAAGCCAAACTCACCAACACCAGGAACAGAGCTTTCTCCATAGCAGGCCCAAACTTATGGAACAACATTCCACAACATTTAAGCTCAATTCATGACATCAAAGCATTCAAAAAAGAACTAAAGACATGGTTATTCAGTCAAACTTTTAGAGATGGCGTGGGATAAGAAATCCACCCCCTTTCGAACCATTACACATTGACGCTCCCATTCCTTCGACGATCCCCTTCTATTAAACACTTTCTCCCCTCCCCTCCCCCCCTACCCGCTTCTTTCCCTCTCACCTCCCCTTTCATCGCCCTCGTCCCTCATACAACCTTATCAAGTCTTTACCTGAAATCACCTAACATACCCCGAGCTCCTTCCCAGACCCATTTCATACATTAACCCTCCCCTGCTCAGATTGCTATTTGTTCCACATAATAGCTAATGAATACCATATATTATATCTTCGTATAGATTATCTCCTGTATATAATTTTCTCATTTAATATGTTAAATAAGGTTCTACTCTTTGAATGTTAAAGATAGTTATAAGATATTTGTATGTATTACGTTGTTATCCTGTAAACCGGAGTGAAGGCAAAACGCTATACTTCGGTATATAAAAAAACCCCAAATAAAATAAATAAATAAATAAAGGAGCAAAGGGGTACCAGGAGTGGCAAGAGTGCTTTAACAGAGGTGCAAAGCAGCAGCGAGAGTGTCAAAAACGCACCACAGCTTCAAAAGAGAGCACCAATAACAGATGCATGAACCCTCGAAGGCAGCATGACAGGCAAAGTGGCAAGACAAGTGGCATCAACATCCTACAGCACAATGAAGGGGGAACAGAGCAAGCAGAAAGACTAGCACCAACACACTTAGGAACCATGATAGTGGCAAGAACACCACAAGGAGTTGAGTGAGTCATCTGATGTATGGCAGCAAGGCAGATTGGCAGAAAGTTGATAGGGGCAAGACAGGCTGGCAGAGCGGAGGTAGCCTGGTCCCTGTGGTTTTGATAGGGGCAACACAGGCTGGCAGAGCGGAGGTAGTCAGGTCGCTGTGGTGTTGATAGGGGAAAGCAAGGATGCAAGACAAGACGAGGCTCAGCATGTGGCGCGACTGTCAATGGGTGTACTGTCCACTAGACCCATCTTGAAACACGCACCAAGGAGTCTAACATGCGTGCTAGAACTTAAACATGATGAACTATGCCTGCGTGGGGAGGAGCCTTGCTGCTGTGCACAGGGCCAGTGCAAGGGTATTAGGCACCCTAGGCAAACCTTACAGCCTGGCACTCTACCCCCACCTCCCCATACACAATTTTAAATTATGCATTTAACATATTTTAAATGAAAAGTGACATTCAAAGGTAAAATTAATATATATGTTATTGTGATAATTTCATGCACTGTTGTGATGCCAACAAGATAACTTTGCATCTTGGAATTCATATGGCAACATACCTATTGTGATATATTTTGGCATGGTCCTCCCATATCAACACAGTACTATCTGCCAACACTCAAAGAATAACAACCCTACCTATGAAAAAGAATACCACAAATATTACACCAGAATCTAAAATATCAATACACCTCCTATCAGGAAAACAGAACAGGCCAAGCTAAAACTACTACAGATCCCTACAGAGAAACCACATATTAAAAGAATACTTCATCTCAGTATTTGATTGCAGAACGCAAACCCTCACCAAATACGGAATAAAGCCTCATAAAATTAAATAGAAATGTGCAGACAACTGAACTGTAAAACGCATCACGCCAGACTCTATACAGTGTAACAATGGAAAAACAAAAATGTCACCATTCTTCATGAAACAATCAATAAAATCAAAATATATAAATCATTAATCATAATAGTAAAATCATACTAATAAAATAATTTCAAAACAGCTGATGAATAGAATATCCAATAATTAAAGATTCATGCAAATTTTGAAAGCTTTACCAAACACCAATAAAATATTTCAAACAGCAGACACATCACATACTACCCAATAATTAAAATGGTAGTCAATCAAGAACAATGAACTTAAAAAGCCACCTTTACTTACCCTCTCCAGCAGTTCTCCTACGTCTTTCCCTTGCAGGCCACACCAGAAGCAGCAGTAACTGCTGAAGCTGTCCTCACTGTCCTCTTCCTTAGGGACCACAACCAGTCTCTTCTGTCTCATACACACACACACACACACACACACACACACACACCAGACACACCCTCAGGACCAGTTTCTGTCTCTCGGTCACCAATCATCTCCCCAACCAGTCTCAGTCTCTCTCTCTCTCTCTCTCTCACACACATACACACACATACCAGTCATCTCCCTGATCAGTCTCTCTCACACATACACACGTCACCTCTCTGGCCAGTCTCTCTCTCAATCACACAATGCTCTTGCTCTCTCTTACACACAGGTTCTCTCTATTTCACTTACACACAAGCTCTCATTCACACACATGTTCTACCTCACTTACAAACAGGCTCAATCACACACATTCCCGCTCTCACAGCCACAACTCATCCACAAACATGCTCCATCTCTCTCTCGCACACTCACACATTGACACACACAAGCACCCTCCCTGACTCACATATACACCACACACAATTTTATTTATTTATTTATTTACGCATTTTTATATACCGAGAGTCGTTGGGAACATCACCCCGGTTTACAAATAACATAATGCAGCAACAGGCTTTACAAGAAAACATGGAAAGAAAAAAAAAAGAATTGAGTCTAAGAGCTATCAATGCAGAAGCACCCTCCCTATCTCACATACATGAAGCACCTTCCCTGTCTCACACACAGAAGCACCATTCCTTTCTCACATACACACCACATACACACACACACACACAAGCACCATTCCTTTCTCACATACACATACACACAAAGGGCCCCAGATGAACAGCTCCTTTCTGTCAGCAGCTGGCAGTGGCCATCTTCATTTCTTCGGCCTAGTCTCGGGCTGCACCGGTCTTCATTTCTCCGGCAGCGGCTGGCGGCGGCCATCTTCTTTTTTTCGACCTAGTCTCAGGCTGCGCTGATCTTGTTTTCTTCAGCCCCGCTGGCCTGCTCTCCATCAGCGGCTGACTGTGCCGGTCTTTATTTCTCCGGTGGCGGCTGGCAGCGGCCAACTTATTTTCTTCGGGCCCCGCTGGCTTGGTCTCTTCATTTCTTCGGCCCGGTGCCCTCAATGGCCCAGAGCAGAGGAGGCCTCCTGATCTGCTAGTCCGGCCCACAAGGGGAAGCCCGATCCCCCGATAGGCCAATGCACCCCTACTCTCACATGGCCTTCTATTTCTAAAACACTGCGGCACAAACCAAAAGAATGGAACGTATGATATGCTGCATTCATGGGGGATCGCGATACGTTTCGCGGACCCACGAACGCAACGAATAGGGACCTATACGTTGCGGATTGCATCGAATTATGGGATCATCAGTAGGGCAAGGCACTAATGGCCCTCTGTCCCCAATGGCAAATCTTGCAGTAGCATGATATGTATTGAGCTTTATGAACTGCAACTCTAGCAAGAGCATGCTCACCTGATAGGGATGTGAGAATATGTTTTATGTTTGAATTGGTTACGTAATTTGATTTAAGCCGCTACCATATCAATCCACTAAAGATTTTTGCTTTCAAATAATGGTGTTATCTGGACCTTCATTCATAGCTCCAGTGACCAGAAATCGGGAGGGGGAGTTGGCAATTATGTAAAAGGGAGGAGGTGAGTGCGCACCTGATGCAATTGTATCTCTTTTCTTAGGAGCTTGATTTAATCATATGTCTGTCTTGTGCAAGCTGGCTTTATTTTTCTCCTTTTTTGTCATCTACAGATCTGTGTGATTGAGTATATATGTCTCCATAACCAGTCCAATATATAATAGAAATCCCACACTATTAAAGAGCTGAAAAAAATCAATAAGTATTAAAAAATATGACCATCATACAAAAGACACTGTCTGTACAAAATAAATGTGACTAAAATCTATACATGGCATCTACCAATATACTCATTGGGCATCAAGGTGTAGTTTTTACTTTTTTTTTTATAAACAATTTTAGCTTGCAGATAAAATGTCCCAAAATATTGATCTGAGTGAAATATCCAAGTAAATAAAATTCAACCTGACACTGGCACAGTGTTTTGAAATCACACAGTCTGTATCCAGGGGTCAGAGGATGGCTGCATCAGCTCAATGTATCTATACAAAGAAACACACCAGAGGTGCCATTTTTAAAGGTTGAAATGGTGAGAAAACTGCTAGCCAATCATTATCCACTTGTAACAAGAAATCCCCCAAAGTACTTTCAAGATAAAAATCAGGAGGTCCACATTCAAAATCCATTTAAATGGATAATGTAATAGTTCTCCATCTAAATAGCTTACCTGGCTACATTCAGCCTTTAACTGGCTTAATTCTAGCCAGTTAATGTTAACCAGCTAACAGGGTTATTTATTATTTCATGTTAGTGCAAAGTGCGCTAGTATGCAAATGTGACATTTGCTATGCAAGTGGGAAGAGTTAAAGTAATGAGTGACTCCTAATGTCAAATATAACAGAGTAATGCAGATTTAAAGTACACCTTTTTCTCTGTGTTGTGGCCACTTTCCCGGGTGAAAAGGTTGTTATCGCTCATGCTGTTGGGCGGGCAGGCGGGGGGGGGGGGGGGGGGAGAGAAATTCTGTACAGAGACACTTTCAACAGAGCTGGTTGGGGGGGTGCTTTTACATACACAGTCAGAGGAATTAGCTGCAAATTAAATATGACTGATTCATTTCTATCATTTGAATCAATGAAAGGTACCAACAAGAGGAGTTGATTACTACAAAGCCGTCTCTACTTTTGTTGTACAAATCTACTCCCCTAGTTATACTTTTCATTCATTATAATGTCTACAAATCTTTGGTGATGCCAATTTTACTAAGAATATCTCAAAATGTTTCTGTAACACTACTTCTCTAAAGCCCCCCCCCCCCACCTTCCAAAACCCAACCCAATTCAAAATGCCCCTCTACAGTAGCACATATATAGAGTATCAGAATGACAATACAGAGTCTCTCTCTCTCTCTCTCTCCCCACCCCCCCCTATTGCAAGACTTTCACAAGCACCAAAAAAAAAGGACTGGGTGCTACTAACCCTCATTTCCAGTAATTCCTCCCACTAGAATACTCAATGTGGCATGTGTGTTAAGGCCCTAATGATAAATGACCCTGTTAGCTGGCTGAGTTATCCTGAGATTAATATTCAAAGCCACTTACGTGGATAACACCAAGTTATCCATTTAAATGTTTGGTTATGAATATTGACCTCCCTGAATATCAGAGTTAGATGGCTAACTTAGGCCTACATTTTCTAAGACACCGCGGCGTCGTGAATTGCGCGATACAGGGGGGTGGGAGGGGCAAAGCGGGGGGCAGTCCTGCGCAAGCCGGCAGCGGTTGCACCTCTGAGGTGCAATCGCTGCCGGCTTTCACACCCAATAGCGCCATCATAAAAGTTGGTGCTATTGGGCGCAAAATACACAGCGAAAAGGCTCCTTACCTTTTTGCCGTCCACACTGTCTTCACGGTGCCGCTGCCGCCCCGACTCCTCTTGTTCCGGTCTTGACGCTGCCCCTTTTTAGTGATCGCACACGAAAAGGGACTTTTTGCATGTGAGAAGTCCCTTTTCGTGTGCGATCGCTTTGAAAAATGACCCCCTAAGACCTAGATTTACTAAGCCACAATATTGCGAGTTAAAATGCATATTAAAAGCTGTTTATCATGCAATATCATGCAACAGAACAAAAAAATTCCTCCTCCTATGGAAATAAGCTTTATGTGTATTTACAATCATAAAATTTCCTAATCCATGCAAAACAGTTTATACATAGGCAAACCTATATAAATTAAATAACGTGGCTATCTTAGAGCTGTAGGAATTTTCACAAGGGAGCATTGGGGACACTAACGCAAATCCAGATTATCATAAAAATAAATGAGCCCAAAACAGCCTATGATGACAATTACAATAAAGTCAGGGTGCACTTCTCTGTGTCCCTTCCTTGAAAGAAATGAGACACCCTTTTTTGAGGGCTAGGGCTTTTTCAATGGTTGGCACTTTATTATGGAACAGATTACCCCTTCATATTGGGATACAGCATTTTGAAGAACGTAATTAGGTTTTAAAAGACCTATTGTCTGTGATCATTCTGTTGGATATTATGCAATTTAGTGGAGATGAGGGATGAAGGGAATAGTGGTGTCATAATGTAAATTATGTTATAGGATATTGTTGATAATTATGGGTAAGTTGGAGATGAGGAGTGGAGGGATTAGTAGTGTCATGATGTAAATGTGTGAGATAGGATATAGTTGATGATTATGGATTGCGTGGTCATCTATGCTGATGGTATTTCAATTGATTTAATGCTGGTGTATTTAATACTTTATTTTATAATTATTTTTATGTTTTGCCATTATGTTATTGATGAATAAATTGAATTTGTGTTTTATTTGATTTAAATTATTTTACTTTGTATACAGCCTTGGGCAACCTTTAGGAGCCAGGAAGGTGCCTAATTAGAATGTTTAAATAAATACATAGGTTATGTTTCTATGCAAAAATATATTGCCTTTGTCTCCTTTGGAGTTAGTTCATACTTTGACAGCAGCTCAATTCCACTTTGCTTTCTTATCATGTCAAAACAAATATGGAAGGATGATTCACACCAGACTGTTATATTTATCCTAATGGTAAAAAAAAATATATTGAACTGATGGCTAAGCAGAATCATCATTTACTTATTTGTACCCATATGTTCACTGAAATTCTTCTGTTTTCTCTAATATTTACCATTTTATTTTTAAAACATGTTAAAACAAATAAAAGGAAGACAAGCTAATAAGTGGTCATTGCCCCTTGCATCCCAAAGGAGAACTATAACTCTCATCTTTGCTATGTATTTCTGGACATTTTAAAGTATCTTTGGATATTCTCACTGCTTAATATTTATTATAGTGATCTAATAGAGGTCTAGCTCCAACACATTTCCTCCCCTCCTTTGTGTTGAGGACACCAACCTGCCAATAGAGCCATGTATTAAAAGCTTGGGCAAACTAATTGATTCCAATCTGATATTTTCCCAGCACATCAAGGAAGTGGGTCATATCTGTTTTGTTTTTTTTCAAACTATGGCTGCTTTGTGGGCTTAAACCATTACTGAATAGTCTGACTTTTGCTCAATGGTCCAAGGCTATGGTCTTGCCTAACCTGGTCTACTGCAACTCTATTTATGTAGCTTGTGCCTTTCAAGCATTTCAGTTACTTCAGAATGCTACTGTCTGTATGATCACAGGTAAAAGGATAAAAGATCATATCACCCCAACATTGTCTAAGCTACAGTGGCTGACAATTGAATGCTGAGTAAAATATAAAATTGTGCTCTTAGTACACACTATGAGGGGTCTCAGTTCATTCTTATGGGTTAATGTGATGTTCAAATACACAATCCAACTCATGCTCTTTGGTCATCATGGCATGGGCTAGTCAACGTTCCATCTGTTTGTCAAGCAGCAACCAGGGATAGTGCTTTTTTAGTAACTGCTTCCAACTTCTGGAATTTTCTATTGGAAAATTAGCATCTTATCTCCTGCACTATAACTTTTAAAGTTATGTTTAAAACCTTGTTTCAACAAGATTTTTTTTTAGTTTTTGCATTAACCCCTGCAGCATGATATCTTTATTTTAATTTGTATGTATATGTTTTGTTAATTTCATGTTTAATTTTAAGAATGTTTATACATCACTTAAAGCTTTGGCAACAAGCAACTAATAAATGCTGTAATCTATATAAATAAAAATGTTAAAAAGTTTGTACGAAATCGCTAATCTCAGCAACCACTGAACCGATTGCTTTCAAATTTGGACACAAGCTTCAGCTCACATACGGCAAGGTTCTTCTACACTTACATTACATATATGTCACACCGGGGGCTGGTAAAAAAGTTTTAAAATTTGGTTCCACAAAACAGCGACATCTGCTGGACATAAGCGCAAGGTCTTACACCTTGCACAAACGCTCACACCCCACACACACGTGACCAATGTTTGGGATTCACACACCCTCTGACCAGACACAAATCCAACCTCCTCACACCCTCCCAAAACACACAAAAACCCACAAAATTCCAGCATGCTACACCGGGAGGCCACAGCAGCGATAAGAATATAGCATACATCGCGCATTCTGAGTGAAGAAGAACCTCTTTGACCCAGAAAAATAGCATTGCCACAATTTCAGCGTAAGCACAACATTTGATTGGTGAATTCTCACAGCCTAGACATATGGATACCATCCATGTATAAAAGTCATTCCCTGATGAAGAGAGTCCACTCGAAACATTGCAGTGTCGGGATTAAAAGACTTATTGCATGAAGTTTTCGATTCAGCATCTTTGCGACAGAACTGTGAGTTGTGAAGTGGTATAACATCATTTAGTTGTATACCACCCAAGTTACACTGGACTGCTGGGGTTTTCCAATGATTATAACCTTTCTCCAACAACCTGCACATTGGAGTTGGATTAAGTAGCCATAAGAGGCTTCTTTATATAGCCCAGTATTGCCACTTTATGAGGTTTCCCCAGTTCAAAATGCATACTTTCATTTTCTAGCCAGACTTTATGAAAATTTACTTGCATGTTTGACCTCAAGTGGAAGAATCTCAACTGAGAAGACAGAATGGGGTCAATTTGGTCTTTTTCTACAGTCATCTACTATGTTACTGTGTTACTATTATTATAGATTAATTTAATTCAGTATCAGCTCTATTTATTTAATATGACAGTTCAGCTTTGTGAAAAGCAGGCTATTTCAAGTACAGAAATAATGGAAGAAATTAATAATGTAATTGAAAGAATAAGACCACAGAAATAATCATGTTTTCTCATATAAGTTCCTGTTAAATAGTATTCTCCAATGATGGGCACATGCTGTTTAGTAGTTTCCATAAAGCAGCTGACATATTCTTTATAGTGTGCATTGAATATGTGAAGAAATAGTCAAATCCATATTAGGATTTCAAACCTATGACTTGAGTTCTATTAAAATATGCACTAAAGTGGGACATGGTTGAATTAATCTATCAGTCTATCATGGGTTATCATCTCAGTAGATCTTTCCATAAGAAAAATGTATTCAACCAAGTTCAATGCATAACTGCATATGAAAATTCTTCGGTACTGAAGATGAAGAGTGGGCAGAAAGCAAAACAAATTGTTGAGAGATGGATTGCTCCTCTGATCACTTTCAGAAGTATGAAAGCCAATGTGAAAATGTGAAAAACAGTTCATTTATGTTTTCACTTCCTAAAAGCAATGCATTAGTCAAAGGAATTCTCAGTTGTTAATTTGTGCTGACCAGAAGAATAGATGATGCTGATACAGTGAAAGGTATCAGTATAGTGAAAACATACATTGGACTATCATGCAGAGATTTCCACATGCTGTTACTGGGAAATAAACTGCTGGTAGAAATTCACTCTTTCAAGTATACAGCATCTGTAGATACTGTAGCCAGCTTAAAACGCTCAGCTTCCAAAAGTTCCATTCAGCATTGTTGCATTTTTACCATGGGAGGATGGTTACCACTGTGAGGGTAAGTCTGTAATAAATGTGCTTAATAGTATGAAATCTACTGTGTGAATCACAAAAGTTAGACAATGAATTGGAAAATTCCTTAATATTTCTCTTTGTGTACCTGTTGACAAAAATCAAAGGACTATCTCTTTTGTCTTCAAGCAATTTGCTCATCCATGACATCTGGTTGAAACTGATTAAGAAGTTATTTATTGGAAACTTTGGCTCAAACCCCACCCCCACCCCCCTGCCAAAATAGCCCTTTTTCCTTTCTCTGGGTATTTCTTGATCAGACTTTAAGAATCTGTTTACCCTAGTTTTCAACTGTTAAAAAATACAGTATAACTACATTAATTGCTTGGTATCTACATTTTCACATTTATTGTCTCACTGGTCTTGCTTTATAAGCTGATGCTACATTATAACAGGATCAACTGTCATAGCAAATTTACATTTCTTATTAGACAAAACTGCCTACCTATTGATATTTTAATTTCCCAAGGTTACTCCTTATGAGTTTGCAGCCCACATACTGCCTAGCCATTTCAGATCCAGGTAAGTAAAGTTGATTGAAATATGAACTCCTATGAAAGATACACAAATGGACAGTAGCCAGGGTTAAGAACATAAGAAATTGCCATAATGGGTCAGACCAAGGGTCCATCAACAGTTTTCAACAGTAGCCAATCCAGGTTCAAGTGCCTGGCAAGTACCCAAACATTAAGAAGATCCCAAGCTACTAATGCCAGTAATAGCAGTGGCTATTCCCTAAATGAACTTGAATAATAGCAGTTAATGGATTTCTCCTCTATGAATGTATCCAAACCTTTTTTAAACCCAGCTAAACTAACAGCTCTAACCAATGATTTAAATGTATTATCCAATATGACACCTAGATCTTTTTCCTGGGTGGTTGCTCCTAATGTGGAACCTAACATTGTGTAACTATTTTTCCCTATAATCATCACCTTGCACTCATCCACATTAAATGTCATCTGCCATTTAGATGCCCAATCTTCCAGTCTCACAAGGTCCTCCAACAATTTATCACAATCTACTTGTGATTTAACTACTCTGAAGAATATTTATTAGCTGCAAATTTGATTACCTCACTCATCATATTTCTCTCCAGATCTTTTATAAATATATTGAAAAGCACCAAGTAGAGATCCCTGAGGCACTCCACTGTTTACCTTTCTCCACTTTGAAAAATGACCATTTAATCCTACTCTCTATTTTCTGTCTTTTAACCAGTTTGTAATCCACAAAAGGACATCACTTCTTATCCCATGACTTTTTAGTTTTCTTAGAAGCCTCTCATTAAGAACTATATCAAGTAGGGATGTGAATCGTGTCCTCGATCGTCTTAACGATCGATTTCGGCTGGGAGGGGGAGGGAATCGTATTGTTGCCGTTTGGGGGGGTAAAATATCGTGAAAAATCGTTTAAAATCGTGAAAAATCGAAAAATCGAAAAACCGGCACATTAAAACCCCCTAAAACCCACCCCCGACCCTTTAAATTAAATCCCCCACCCTCCCGAACCCCCCCCCAAATAACTTAAATAACCTGCGGGTCCAGCGGCGGTCCGGAACGGCAGCGGTCCGGAACGGGCTCCTGCTCTGAATCTTGTCGTCTTCAGCCGGCGCCATTTTCCAAAATGGCGCCGAAAAATGGCGGCGGCCATAGACGAAAAAGATTGGACGGCAGGAGGTCCTTCCGGACCCCCGCTGGACTTTTGGCAAGTCTCGTGGGGGTCAGGAGGCCCCCCACAAGCTGGCCAAAAGTTCCTGGAGGTCCAGCGGGGGTCAGGGAGCGATTTCCCGCCGCGAATCGTTTTCGTACGGAAAATGGCGCCGGCAGGAGATCGACTGCAGGAGGTCGTTCAGCGAGGCGCCGGCTGAAGACGACAAGATTCAGAGCAGGAGCCCGTTCCGGACCGCTGCCGTTCCGGACCGCCGCTGGACCCGCAGGTTATTTAAGTTATTTGGGGGGGGGTTCGGGAGGGTGGGGGATTTAATTTAAAGGGTCGGGGGTGGGTTTTAGGGGGTTTTAGTGTGCCGGCTCACGATTCTAATGATTTATAACGATAAATCGTTAGAATCTGTATTGTATTGTGTTCCATAACGGTTTAAGACGATATTAAAATTATCGGACGATAATTTTAATCGTCCTAAAACGATTCACATCCCTAATATCAAGTGCCTTCTGAAAATCCAAATATACTACATCTACCAGTTCACCTTTATCTACATGTTTATTAACCCCTTCAAAAAATTGAAACAGATTTGTGAGGCAAGACTTCCCTTGGGTAAATCCATACTGACTGTGTTCCATTAAACCATGTCTTTCTATATGCTCTGTGATTTTAGAATACTTTTCACTATTTTCCCAGTACTGAGGTTAGTCTCCCTGGTCTATGGTTTCCTGGATCACCCCTTTTTAAATATTGGGGTTACATTGGCCACCCTTCAGTCTTCATGTACAATTGATAAGTTACAAATTTTAACTAATAGATCTGAAATTTCATTTTTTAGTTCCTTCAGAACCCTGGGTGCATACCCATCCAGTCGAGGTGATTTGCTACTCTTTAGTTTGTCAGTCTGGCCTACTATATCTTCCAGGTTCACAGTGAATTGGTTCAATTCATCTGACTCATCACCCTTGAAAAACATCTCCTGAACCGGTATTTCCCCAACATTCTCATTATTAAACACAGAAGCAAAGAATTAATTTAGTCTTTCTGCAATGGCCTTAACTTCCCTAAGAGCCCTTTTTAACCCCTTGATTATCTATCGGCCCAACCGTCTCCCTCACAGGTTTCCTGATTTAGATATATTTAAAAAGATTTTATTAAAGATTTTACCTCTACAGCCAACTTCATTTCACATTCTTTCTTAGCCTGTCTTATCAGTTTTTTACACTTTACCTATTTATTTATTTGATTTATATTCTGCCTATATTGATAACTATCACACTAACTTGACAATGCTTATACTTTGCTTATTTTCTTTAGATGGATCCTTCCTCCAATTTTTGAAGAATTTCTTTGGCTAAAATAGCCTCTTTCATCTCACCTTTTAATCATGTCAGTAATCGTTTTGCTTTCCTTCCACCTTTCTTAATGAATAGAATACATCTGGACTGCACTTCTAAGATGGTATTTTTAAACAATATCCATGTCTGTTGTACACTTTTAACCTTTGCAGCTGTGCCTTTCAGTTTTTTCTGTTTTCCTCATTTTATCAAAGTTTCACTTTTGAAAATTTAGGGATAGATTTTCAAAGCATTGGGGTAGAATTTTAAAAACTGCGCGATCGCGTACTTTTGTTTGCGCAGCAGGCGCAAACAAAAGTATGCTGGATTTTATAAGATACGCGCATAGCCGCGCGTATCCTCTAAAATCCTGGATCGGCGCGCGCAAGGCTGCCGATTTTGGGCAGCCGGCGCGCGCCGAGCCGCGCAGCCTGCCTCCGTTCCCTCCGAGGCCGCTCCGAAATTGGAGCGGCCTCGGAGGGAACTCTCTTTCGCCCTCCCCTCACCTTCCCCTCCCTTCCTCTACCTAACCCACCCCCCCAGCCCTATCTAAACCCCCCCCTACCTTTATCCATGGATTTACACCTCCCGGAGGGAGACGTAAATCCACGCGCACCAGCGGGCTGCTGGCGCGCCAAGACCTGACCCGGGGGTGGTTCCGGAGGGTGAGGCCACGCCCATGGAATGCCCCGGGCTGAAACCACGCCCCCGGGCCCGCCCCCAAAACGCTGCGTTCCGCCCCAAAACACCGCGTCGTTTGGCCCCGCCCCCGACACGCCCCAACACGCCCCCGGCACGCCCCCTTCAGAAAACCCCGGGACCTACGTGCGTCCCGGGGCTCTGTGCGCGCCGGTGGCCTATGCAAAATAGGCGCGCCGGCGAGCAGGGCTTTTAAAATCCGCCTGATTATGCGCATATATCCTGGGGATTTATGTGCATGACCGGCCTTACACATGCCGGACCAATTTTCAAAGACCTGATCATGCGTGTAAATCCCTGGGATGTGTGTAAGTCCAGGGGCCTCGGGAAAGGGGTGGGGAGGGGGGTGCTGTCCAGGGGTGGGGCAGGGTGGGACAGGGCTAGAGGCCCTGGCACAGCAGCCATTTGCTGCTGTGCCAGGGGATCATGTGCTGGCAGGGTGCCAGTGCATGCAACCTGCGCCTGCCCTGAGGCAGGTGCAAAAGGTAAAATAAAGATGGGGGGGGGGGGCTAGGGGTGGGTAGGTTAGGGGAATGGGAATGGAGGTTAGTGTAGGGGGGTTGGGAAGTTCCCCTTCCAGTCTGTTCTGAAATTGGAGCGGACTGGGAGGGAACTGAAGAAGGCCACGGGCATTGGCGTGCGCAGAATGCACAAGTGTGCACCCCCTTGCACATGCCGACCCTCAATTTTATAACATGCATGCACCCGACATGCACCCGTCTATGGGTGCATGCCGGGTAGCACACGCGTGTGTATCTTTGAAAATCTACCCCTTAGTGTTAGAACTGTAAATTTACATATTGACCCCCCTTCCAGTCATTAGTTCAAATTTGGTCATGTTATGAGCACTATTGCCAAGTGACCCCACCACTGTTACCTCTCGTCAAACCCTGCATCCCACTAAGAATTAGATCTAAAATAGCTCCCTTTCTCTTTGGTTACTAAACCAATTGCTCCATGAAGCAGTCATTTATTCCATTCAGGAACATTTACACAGTTAATATTGGGGTAATTGAATTCTTCCACTATTACTGCACTGCCAAATTAGTTAGCTTTCTTGATTTCTCTTAGCATTTCATCATCCGTCTCATCATTTTGGCCAGGTGGATGGTAGTATTCTCCTGTCACTATACTCTTACCCAGCTCACATGGGATTTCTACTGTGCATTTAGTCTGTTGTATAATATTTATCCTGTTAGACTCTGTGCCCTCCCAGATATAAAGCACCACACCCTCACCAAGTTGATCCTCCCTATCATTGCAATATAATTTGTACTGTGATATAGCACTGTCCCATTGGTTATTCTCCTTCCACCAGGTCTCTGAGATGTCAATTATTTCTACCTCATCATTCACTGGTAACTAGGGATGTGAATTGTTTTTTGACGATTTAAAAAAATCGTCAAAAATCGTTAGAGTTGCGATACAATAGAAATTCCCCCGATTTATCGTGAAAAATCGTAAATCAGGGGAGGGGGAGGGCGGGAAAACCGGCACACCAAAACAACCCCTAAACCCACCCGACCCTTTAAAATGAATTCCCCAGCCTCCCGAACCCCCCCAAAATGTTTTAAATTACCTGGTGGTCCAGTGGGGGGGTCCCAGCATGATCTCCCACTCTCGGGCCATCGGCGCCATTTTGGCTGCCACTAAAAAAATGGCGCCGATGGCCCGATAAAAAAAAAACCCACCCGACCCTTTAAATTGACCCCCTTAGCCTCCCCCACCCTCCCGACCCCCCCCCCCAAAACCTTTTAAAATTACCTGGTGGTCCAGTGGGGGCACGGGGAGCGATCTCCCACTCTCAGGCCATCGGCTGCCACTTTAAAGATGGCGCCGGCAATCCAGTGCTTCTACCATGTGACAGGGGCCCGCCAATGGCACAGATTCCCTGTCACATGGTAAGGGCAAGGGCCATCGGCGCCATTTTTATTAATGCAGTCGATGGCCCGAGAGCGGAAGATCGCTCCCCGCACCCCCACTGGACCACCAGGTAATTTTAAAATGGTTTTTGGGGGTTTGGGAGGGTGGGGGAGGGTTTTTTTGTTATCGGATCGGGCGCAACCGATAACAAAAAAAAAATCGAGCCAGACGATAAAAATTTTAAGATTTTGAATCGGAACCGGAACTGATCAGATTCCGGTTCCGATTCACATCTCTACTGGTAACCACTCTAACACTCCCGTCTTACTTCTTAGACTTCTGGCATTGGCATTCAGACATTTCAAAGTGTGTTTTAGTTTGTATTAACAATCTGCTTTTCAGTTGATAGGGATAATTTGGGATCTTTTAGCTCAGGTGATTCTTTACTTATAGGCATATGAGGTACTTTTGCTTTTATTGGAACTTCTCTTTTGGGATGCCTTAACTCTCCTATTTTATAAGTATCCTTCGAAGATACCTTCCTCCGAACCATGCACTGCTGAGTGACTGTTGACTTTCCCCCTTGTTCTAGTTTAAAAGCTATCTATCTGTCTACTTTTTAAAGGTTAGAGCCAGCAGTCTGGTTCCACTCTGGTTAAGGTGAAGCCCATCCTTTCAAAAAAGCCTCCCCCTTCTCCAAAAGATTGTCCAGTTCCTTACAGAACTGAATCTCTCTTTTCTGTAGAATTGTCTCATCCATGCATTGAGACTCCGGAGCCCTCCCTGTCTCTGGGGACCTGCATTTGGAACAGGGAACATTTTAGAGAATGCTATCCTGGAGGTTCTGGATTTTAGCTTTCTACCTAAAATCCTAAATGTGGCTTCCAGAACTTCCCTCCCACATTTTTCTATGTTGTTGGTGCACACATACATGACGACAGTCTGCTCCTACCCAATACTGTCTAAAATCTTATCTAGATGACACGAGAGGTCTCCCACCTTCACACCAGGCAGGCAAGTTACCAGATAGTCCTCATGTCCACAAGCCACCCAGCTATCTACATTTCTAATAATCAAATCGCCAACTATGATGGTTGGCCTAACCGATTCCTCCTGGACAATAGCCCAGGGAGACTCGTCCTTGGTGCAAGATGAGTTTAAAACTTGTGCTAATTCAACACAGTTTTTGTGTCTGTTACTGTGTATCCAATGTATGTGAAAATATCTCTTTTAGCATACTCAAATGTAATACACTACCAACTTAAGCCATGCACAGTCTAACAGTTTTCTGACCCTTGGGCCGAGGAGGAGATGACGCTACCTGCAGTGTATTTATTTATTTATTTTATTCATTATTTTTATAGAGCCCTGCAGGTCTCTGCCATGCACAGGTGGACTCAAACAAGGCAGAGGCCCATAAGAACATAAGAAAATGCCATACTGGGTCAGACCAAGGGTCCATCAAGCCCAGCATCCTGTTTCCAACAGTGGCCAATCCAGGCCACAAGAACCTGGCAAGTACCCAAAAACTAAGTCTATTCCATGTAACCATTGCTAATGGCAGTGGCTATTCTCTAAGTGAACTTAATAGCAGGTAATGGACTTCTCCTCCAAGAACTTATCCAATCCTTTTTTAAACACAGCTATACTAACTGAACGAACCACATTCTCTGGCAACAAATTCCAGAGTTTAATTGTGCGTTGAGTAAAAAAGAACTTTCTCCGATTAGTTTTAAATGTGCCCCATGCTAACTTCATGGAGTGTCCCCTAGTCTTTCTACTATCCGAAAGAGTAAATAACCGATTCACATCTACCCGTTCTAGACCTCTCATGATTTTAAACACCTCTATCATATCCCCACTCAGTCGTCTCTTCTCCAAGCTGAAAAGTCCTAACCTCTTTAGTCTTTCCTCATAGGGGAGTTGTTCCATTCCCCTTATCATTTTGGTAGCCCTTCTCTGTACCTTCTCCATCGCAATTATATCTTTTTTAAGATGCGGCGACCAGAATTGTACACAGTATTCAAGGTGCGGTCTCACCATGGAGCGATACAGAGGCATTATGACATTTTCCGTTTTATTCATCATTCCTTTTCTAATAATTCCCAACATTCTGTTTGCTTTTTTGACTGCCGCAGCACACTGAACCGACGATTTCAATGTGTTATCCACTATGACACCTAGATCTCTTTCTTGGGTTGTAGCACCTAATATGGAACCCAACATCGTGTAATTATAGCATGGGTTATTTTTCCCTATATGCATCACCTTGCACTTATCCACATTAAATTTCATCTGCCATTTGGATGCCCAATTTTCCAGTCTCACAAGGTCTTCCTGCAATTTATCACAATCTGCTTGTGATTTAACTACTCTGAACAATTTTGTGTCATCTGCAAATTTGATTATCTCATTCGTCGTATTTCTTTCCAGATCATTTATAAATATATTGAAAAGTAAGGGTCCCAATACAGATCCCTGAGGCACTCCACTGTCCACTCCCTTCCACTGAGAAAATTGTCCATTTAATCCTACTCTGTTTCCTGTCTTTTAGCCAGTTTTGCAATCCACGAAAGGACATCGCCACCTATCCCATGACTTTTTACTTTTCCTAGAAGCCTCTCATGAGCAACTGGATCTTTGCTTTTACCAGCCCACATTCCCTTCAGGTTGAGCGTTTGGGTATTGGGGCCAGCAGTTCTTAGGTGGGGGCTTCTGCTTGTGATAAGATCTGCACATGTAGCAGGGCTGGAAGAAGAGAAGGTAAGGCATATCCAGTGTCTGGTCCAAGAGTTAGGCCAAGGTCAATATCAAATATCCATCTGAAGGGACCAGCAGAGGCTGAACTGGCAGGCAAGAACACACCTAAGAACTGAAGAGAATTGAGGCAGGCTGAAAACACAGGATGCTAGGCTGAAGACTGAAGACACAGGAAGCTGGCAGGAACTGGGACTGAAGATGAACTGCACACACAGGAATAAAGACACTGGTAACACACACAGCTAGAAGCAGGTTGACCAGTTGCCGAGGAAAGGACTAAGGCATGCAAGGGCTTAGGACTTATGACGTCAATTTTGGGGTCGCAGGGCATTTCCTGCCGTGGTACCTTTAAATCTTTCAGCGACTTGCAAGCGCGCACCTAGGGAGGCCTGTGAGAGTGTTGGAGTGGCACTGTCTGCCACGTGCTGGCGGCATCTCACCACGTTCATTGAAACAGGCACTGGCGGCGGCATTCTTGGGCTTGGGGCTGAGGATAAGAGCGGTGGTCTGTGGGAGCAGACCCTGGACCATCAATTGCAACAGCTTTATTTTACATATCAATATTTACTTCATATTTAAAGCTCCCAATTTCTCTCCTGAGACACCAGGACCACCCCATTAAGGTAGATTAAAAGTCAGGATTAGGCCAGCCCAGATTCCTAGAACAATATAGCACTTACTTCTCAACTATGCCTTTTCCAGATTCAAAAGCCCTAACCAAAGGCTATAAGCATCTCTGGTTCTTGGTCCAGTAATCCCCTTTCCTTGTGGACTCCACACTTGTTCTGTCTCTGTCTCTTTCTGTCTGAAATTCAGTGTTCTCTCTGGCTTGAGGTATGTGCTAATTCTAAAATTTATCTTCCACTGGGTCTCCCAGTTAATAACACACATTTCCTTGGCTGTAACATTGATCCTAATTATTTTTCTGCCAAGGGTCTCCACACTACATTTCCCAGCAGTCCTGTACTTCTTGTTCCTTCTGGCTTTACAAACCCTAACCAACCCATGCTTACATTTCCTTTCCCCCTTGTTCCTGTTTCTCCTGGCTGTGTAAAGCTCTTGCTTCAGCATGTCAAGAAACAATGTTTTAACCTACTTTTAACTTTATGCATAAAGTTAAAATATAAAGAATAGTATTAATGTATTTTAACATCTGAAGAAGTTCTGCCCAAGTGGAATGATTTAGGCTGAGATCTGTTTTCAACACTGTTCTACTTTCCCCAACTGTTTCTCCTAGTGTAGCCTGTGACTGCAACAAAACTGATAAAATGTTCTTATAGGGACACTAACTGCAACAGATCACTAGTAAAACAGTGATAAGGGCTACTGATAGATCTTCTGTCTTTTGGTTTTATGATATGAGGCTCTAGATACAGCTGTGCCAGTTGTACAATAAACCTTGTTACTGGCTGGGTCACACTGTAACATTACAATTTTTTTCAATGCTCAGCCATTGTTTTAAAGGATGTAACAATGTATGTGTCAGATATGTAACAGGTTCAAGTATACAAAATCATCTAGAGGCTGATATTCAGTGTTACTTAGCCAGATAAATAGGGACTTATCCTGCTAAGTGGCAGCTGCTGAATATTTAGTTGTGTTCAGAAACTATCACTTAGCTGGATAAATATATATCCAGCTAAGTAGATAACTGGATATCTTTGGGGCAGGCAATAGGCGGATTGAGGCATGAACATAAGAACATAAGAAAATGCCATACTGGGTCAGACCAAGGGTCCATCAAGCCCAGCATCCTGTTTCCAACAGTGGCCAATCCAGGCCATGAGAACCTGGCAAGTACCCAAAAACTAAGTCTATTCCATGTAACCATTGCTAATGGCAGTGGCTATTCTCTAAGTGAACTTAATAGCAGGTAATGGACTTCTCCTCCAAGAACTTATCCAATCCTTTTTTAAACACAGCTATACTAACTGCACGAACCACATTCTCTGGCAACAAATTCCAGAGTTTAATTGTGCGTTGAGTAAAAAAGAACATTCTCCGATTAGTTTTAAATGTGCCCCATGCTAACTTCATGGAGTGTCCCCTAGTCCTTCTACTATCCGAAAGAGTAAATAACCGATTCACATCTACCCGTTCTAGACCTCTCATGATTTTAAAACACCTCTATCATATCCCCCCTCAGTCGTCTCTTCTCCAAGCTGAAAAGTCCTAACCTCTTTAGTCTTTCCTCATAGGGGAGTTGTTCCATTCCCCTTATCATTTTGGTAGCCCTTCTCTGTACCTTCTCCATCGCAATTATATCTTTTTTGAGATGCGGCGACCAGAATTGTACACAGTATTCAAGGTGCGGTCTCAACATGGAGCGATACAGAGGCATTATGACATTTTTCGTTTTATTCATCATTCCTTTTCTAATAATTCCCAACATTCTGTTTGCTTTTTTGACTGCCGCAGCACACTGAACCGACGATTTCAATGTGTTATCCACTATGACACCTAGATCTCTTTCTTGGGTTGTAGCACCTAATATGGAACCCAACATCGTGTAATTATAGCATGGGTTATTTTTCCCTATATGCATCACCTTGCACTTATCCACATTAAATTTCATCTGCCATTTGGATGCCCAATTTTCCAGTCTCACAAGGTCTTCCTGCAATTTATCACAATCTGCTTGTGATTTAACTACTCTGCACAATTTTGTGTCATCTGCAAATTTGATTATCTCACTCGTCGTATTTGGCTATTTTAACCACATAAGTGCCTACATTCAACCTTATCCAGTTAAGTTAACCAAATAAGTTAGAGCCGCTCATCTGGATATAATTTATGTGGCTAACAACATCCCAAATCACATTGACCTGGAGTCAGCAGATAGTGCTATATCCTCCTGGACAGAAACTACCCAAAAAATCGCCAACAACCTATGCCCAATCATTCGAAAAACAATCACACAAACCAAAGCATCCAAAAAACCCTGGTACACCCATACGCTCAAAACCCAAAAAATCCAGCTTAGAGCAGCTGAAAGACACTGGCGCAAACACCCCTCTCCTGCCACAAAAACCACCTATTACCAACTCATGCACACATATAGAAACGCCATTCAAACAACCAAAAAAGAATATTATGCTAAAAAAATTCACCACCTCCAATTCAACCCAAAGGCACTATTCACCCTAGTCTCAAACCTCACCAAACCCAACATGTCTACACCCCAAGTCCCCTCCACACAGACCCGATGCAATGAAATTGCCCTCTTCTTTAAGAACAAAATATCCAACATCACTGCCAAGTTCATCCCTAATACCAAAAACTCCCCTAACACCAACAGCATAACCCCCCCCCACCCCACACACAGCCACCATCCTCCCTTCGTTTGAACCCTCCTCAACTCTAGAAATAGAGAACATCTTAAAAAAGATGAGACCTTCCTCCCATCCCTCGGAAACCATCCCAACTAAACTTCTCCTCGCTATTCCTAAAACAATAGCCACCACACTCTCCAAAATCGTGAACTGCTCCCTAGAACACGGCCTGGTCCCTAACTCACTGAAACAAGCTGTGGTCAAACCCATTCTAAAAAAACCCTCCCTTGATCCCTCCAATCTATCTAACCTCCGTCCTATCTCCAATCTCCCTTTCCTCTCCAAAGTCATTGAGAAACTAGTAAACTCCCGTCTCTCTGAATACCTAGAACAATCCAATATACTCCTACCAACACAATACGGTTTCCGAAAACACCTTAGTACGGAATCCCTACTCCTCTCCCTTACAGATACAATCATCAAAGGAATGGATGCCGGCAACTCCTACCTCATTGCCATGCTAGATATTTCCGCCGCTTTCGACACCGTAAATCACAACATTCTCATCAACACCCTCATCAGTATAGGAATTTCAGGTACTGCTCTTTCTTGGATAAAGTCCTTCCTCCAAAACCGTACCTACACAGTCCTCACAGACAATTTTACATCCCCTCCTGTTAATCTCGACTGTGGCGTTCCCCAAGGATCCTCCCTCTCTTCCACCTTATTTAATATTTACATGCTCCCCCTTACAAACCTCCTCTCCAACCTTGGTATCACACATTTCATCTATGCGGATGATGTGCAAATCCTCATCCCTTTCAAAAACTCTGTTCTCACTGCTATCCAAAACTGGAACACCATTCTCGCCTCAATAAACCAGCTCCTCACTGACATGCACCTAGCCCTCAATCCACAAAAAACTGAGCTCCTCCTCGTCTCCTCTAGACATGCAGCCACACCCACTCTCTCCACCCTACATTCCCCCAACCTTCTCTCTGACACAAGAAACCTGGGTGTTATACTTGATAACCAACTAACCTTCAAACCATATATCAAATCTATCCTCAGCAGCTGCTATTTCAAACTACAAACCCTCAAAAAACTCAAACCCCTTCTCTACTTTTCCGATTTCCGTACAGTACTCCAATCCATAATTTTTTCAAAGATTGACTACTGTAATGCTCTCCTACTTGGACTCCCTTCTACCCACATCAAACCTCTACAACTCCTCCAAAACGCTACTGCTCGCATCCTCACCAATGTCAATAAGAGAGACCACATCACTCCCACCCTCATTGATCTCCACTGGCTTCCCATTCACTCACAAATTATTTACAAGACCCTCACCCTCATCCACAAAAGTATTACTAATGAACACTAGGGATGTGCAGAGCAAAATTTTATGTTCATATTTTTTATGTCCGAAAGGGGGTCCCACTTGCGGCCAATATGGACATAAAAAAAATCCAATGAGTTGGGTATATGTACATATGTGCAAAAAAAAATTTAAACCCCCTCACCCTCCTTAATCCCCCCCCCCAGACTTACCACAACTCCCTGGTGATCGAGCGAGGAGTGAGGACGTCATTTCTGCAATCCTTGGCGAGAAGCATGTGACGTCGGTGGCTCGTCGAGTGACGCGGCGTCACGTGATTCCCGGCTCGTTCGCGCCGGACGGCTCGTTCGGCCCAAAAAGAACTTTTGGCCAGCTTGGGGGGGCCTCCTGACTCCCCCAAGCTGGCCAAAAGTTCTTTTTGGGCCGAACGAGCCGTCCGGCGCGAACTTGCCGGGAATCACGTGACGCCGCGTCTGAGTGACGCGGCGCCACGTGATTCCCGGCTCGTTCGCGCCGGACGGCTCGTTCGGCCCAAAAAGAACTTTTGGCCAGCTTGGGGGGGCCTCCTGACCCCTTCAAGCTGGCCAAAAGTTCTTTTTGGGCCGAACGAGCCGTCCGGCGCGAACTTGCCGGGAATCACGTGACGCCGCATCTGAGTGACGCGGCGGCACGTGATTCCCGGCTCGTTCGCGCCGGACGGCTCGTTCGGCCCAAAAAGAACTTTTGGCCAGCTTGGGGGGGCCTCCTGACCCCCCCAAGCTGGCCAAAAGTTCTTTTTGGGCCGAACGAGCCGTCCGGCGCGAACGAGCCGGGAATCACGTGACGCCGGCGTCACTCGACGTGCCGCCGACGTCACATGCTTCTCGCCAAGGATTGCAGAAATGGCGTCCTCACTCCTCGCTCCATCACCAGGGAGTTGTGGTAAGTCGGGGGGGGGGGATTAAGGAGGGTGAGGGGGTTTATATTTTTATTTTGGCTCAACAATCGCGATTTCCCACATATCGAACATATCTATGTTCGATATGTGGGAAATCCGATCGTTTATGTCGAATCAATTTTTTAAGTAAAAAAAAAATATGAGTTGCGTTTTACTAATGCGGTCAATCCAAATGCACACCCCTAATGAACACTACAACTGGCTAAACCCACCCTTCCTCCCTCGTACCTCCACAAGACCCACCCGTGCTTCCCTCCGTGGAACCCTTATCCCTCCCTCCATAAAATCCACTAGACTCATCTCCACCACCAATAGAGCCCTTTCCCTTGCAGGCCCCTCCCTCTGGAACTCTATGCCTCTTGACCTACGTACCGAAACCTCCACACCTACTTTCAAAAAGAAACTCAAAACCTGGCTTTTCCTCCAAGCATACCCCCTTTCCTCATCAGCTCCACCAACTAACATGCTAGCCCAACCCTCATCTCTCTCCAACATCCCCCGTCCAGGTCCTACACCCAATACCCTCCCCTTCTAATGATTCATACAATTTTGTATATAACAAGTGTACATATTTCTCCCTCGAATCCCAATTCATATCTTATCCCCCTGTGTCTGTTTGCACCCCTCCCCCTGCCCCCCCCATTTGTCTCGACTACCCCCCCATCCCTCCCTTTATTTATTTAGTTATTTATTCTGTTACTGCGTTTATGTTATACACCGTTCTCTGTAAAGGCTACGCCTATATATCTTTTGTTGTAAGTTACTTGTAAACCGGCACGATGTGCAAACGGTTGCCGGTATATAAAATTAAATAAATAAATAAATAAAAAATAAATAAATATTAAGCAGCATAAGTTATATATCCAGATAACTTAGATAACTGGATATCTTTGAATATTGGGTCCAGTGTGTCTTTTTTTTTTTTTTTTTATCTGTGCTGTGCAATACACATTACCTGAAAAATGGCTAATTCCACAGATTGATTTTCAGTGTGCTTTCTGGTTTTCTGTATATTGCCATTCTTCATTTTACTCATACCTTTTGCCTCGTGATCAAAAATTATTAATAGGATGGAGGAGGAAGAGGAGCAAAGCGAGTCATTAATAACAGATTTACTCACTTGAAAGGACCTATAGAGAAATTCATAAGTATTTTACTTTCTTCACTCTGCTTTATTATCAATCTAAATTTTTGAGATTCTAGGAAAAAAACCAACAATCATACATTATCACACTGACAGCCTCAGAGATACCACACAATTAATTTGCCATTTTTTTACAAAACTTTAAACTGCCACTCTCTATCCAAACCATTTTTCTACATGCAATTCTTTATCTCATTGGAATCTATCAACCTTTTTGTTCTGCAATGACAATCTAGATGAGAGACTTCTTTAATAAAAAGAAATTGTATGGAAAAAAGGACTTTCCAGTCTATTTTTCTTTTCATAGATCAAATATATGACTCAATCTGATGCAAATTAACTACAGTTCCTATCACACAATGAAGCCATATAGCATAGATATAGGTTAGGATGCCAATGGAGAACAAAAATAATCTTGCCCTTTATAAAAAAGAAACAGCAGATCCCAAGGCTGAGCACACATTTACATCAAAATAAATATTGAAAGCTTCATAAATATTTATGGCAATGATCTTCTGACACATTTTTTAAAGTATTCTTGTATATAGTGTACACTTAGCAAAAATAAAACTCCTTATCTTAGGGTGAGGACATGCTCTTATCAGTTTTATGGCACTATCACTATATCTTTTTCTATTTTAGTATTGCACACCCACCCCATGTATACCACTTGTACTTTATCTGGACTGCCTTGCACTTTTTGAACAGTGTTACCTGGTGGAGTTGAGAACCTGGTATTAATAGAGTGCCTGTGTGACTCCTCACAGTCCTGCTTGATGTTGGACTGAGTAAGACCCGCCCACTGGAAGTGACATCATCAAGCATCGCAGGGACTTAAGGAGAGGCCTGCTGTCAAACCCCTGTTGGCAGGCCATCGTCAAAGGGGCCTCTTTGTGGGCCATTCATGGAAGCGTGGAAGAAGATATATATTTTTGCTCAATGTAATTTTTTTAAGTTGTTTTTAAGTTGTTTTTATTGCATAGTATTTTGTTTCTTGTCGATATATCTGCTTTTCAGATTAAGGTAATCACTGGTCATGGGAGATATGGTTCCTTAATAGCGCTGCCCCATTATCAAAGGCTGAATAGATGTTTGGTTTCACTTCCAATATTTGAAAAGTCTGAACTTCCTTTGAGTAGGACCCAACTTTTCCTAGCTTATATTAATGCCCAATCTGCTAGAAAGAAAGATGTTGAAATTAATGAACTACTTAACCAATGAAATTTAGATATGCTATTTATTACTGAGTCCTGGCATACTCTTAGTGATGTGGTTTCAGTTAATAACTTGTATCCACCGGCTACATTTATATAGATGTATCCCAGGAGGGAAAACAAGATGGAGGCTTATTAATCACCTATAAGAAGGAGTTAGAAGTGGTTAGATTACCTTTTGAAGAAATAATAGGATGTGAAAGAATACCATTCATGGTATATACTTGGATCTTTTGTTTATTGTATATTCCACAAACCAGGAGACTGCCACTGATAATGTGATTATTCCCATACTTTCAATGTTATATCTCTAATTTCCAAAATTAATTGTTTAGGGGGACTTTAATATGCATTTTAAGGATTGTACCTTAAGAGTGGGGAGGTATTTGTCATGTTTGGCAGCCCAAAGCCTACTCCCATGGACTGCTGTACTCACCTCCCTGGCCGGGTTCGTCTTACCTGCTCTCATGCGTTGCCTGAACTCCACGAGGCAGATCACTGCACTCCAATGTGGCAGGATGCCGCCAACTTCTAACCATTCCTGACTCCACCAGCCCCAGTTGACATACCTTTCCTAGGCATGCACGTGCCCAACCTCTCGTAATTTAAAGGGCCAATGGCAGGAAAGGTCCCACGGGGCAGGAAGATGATGCACTACTAAAGCCCTATAAAGGGCTCACTCATTCCAGCTCCTATCGCATCAGCAAAATGTCCTCCTACTCCTGCAATACAGCGTGTTGCTCCAGCCTCTTGTCTTCAGTTCTAGCATCTTGTCTTCAGTACCAACCTTATCTTCATTTCTTCTTCCTTGCCTGTGCTTCTCCTTGCCTAACCTACACTACCCATCTGGCCCCTTTCGCACAGATACCTGGATTGACCTTGGCCTGATCTCAGATACACCTGACTGCCACCAGCTCCTGACCATTACTTGGACCTTGGATTTGTCTGACCTCTGCCTGCTTTGACCCAGCTACCCTACAACAATAACTTCTGCCATCTGCAGAGGCCTCCACCTAATACCTGCTGGTCTAGGCACCAAAATGCTGAACCCAAGCGGAATGATGGCTGGAATATGCAAAGCTCCAGCTGGGCCTCTGCTTCGACTGGATCTCCCTGCTGATGGTTGGAACTTGCATGGCTCCTCCCTGCAGGTTGCCTCAATCCTGCCTCAGCCCAACAATCCACTAATGTTTTTCTGATTTTCATTTGTTGATTGAAATGATGTAACTGGTGGATATAAGAACTCAGGCAAACAAAAAACAAAGACTCCAAGTCTATTTTCAAACTGTGTACACCCAATGTAATACAAAGTACTTCAGAAATTTTGATGAAACCGCATCAGCAAGCCTGACAACGGCCGTGTAATCACTTGCCGTTCGGACCACTCGTCATTTGCGGTATTTATGTGTCCATGCAAAATGCTTATTTTAAATTGTTTCAAAAACTCATAAGCAATATCTGTTCCTCCATAGAGAATTAATGAGCCCGACAATGGCCGGTATTTCGCGATCAATATCGCTTCTTCAGGAGTCAATTGCAACAGATCATGGAACAGATGCTTTATCCCGGACGATTCCGTCTCCAAAAGTTATCAACTTTTGGAGACGGAATCGAGTTAACAAGGGAAAGCCACACTGCCGCCTGTGTTTGTTTTCACAACCACATCAAAAAATTTCGGCACATTTGCAACCCTTGTGTTGTTTACGAAATAAGAAACTGAGGTACCGCTGTCATTGAGAGTTTAACCAGCCTTTCCAATAACCTTTTGTTGCACAGTCTTTTTTAAGACTTGGATTGTCATCATAACACGACTCAAGTAGAGCCCCTGATGTAGCCCCATTGTAAGAGGGCGAAACTCGGCCAGAGTTGGGCATTGTTCATATATTCGTGTTACCACCCAATAAAGGAAAGCATTTGGACATCTGGCTGCTAATCCTTTTTTACATCCAGAATAAGCCAGTTCTTTCTGAATCTCACAAAGTTGCTGTCCTCCTTTCATGCTCCAATGAAAATGTAACACTATTTTCTTGCATCTAAGTGCTTTCAGAACTAAGCTGCTTCATTCCTTGTCTACCAGCCCTATGGCATCCCATACTTTCAGGTGCATTGAGTGTGCAAAGCATGAGATCCCTAGCCCCCATCTTCTACTACCTTTTTCACATTACTGCCACAATCTGTAAAAGAAAAAAAAAGAAAAAAAAACTGGAAGAACAATTATGTGTCTCTGGCCTAGCTGCCAACCCTCCATCATCCTGCTTATTGCTGCTAAGATATAGACTGAGGTTTGACTCTGAGACTCTTATCCATCACCAAAATTTGCAGCATGGCCCCCCTGTACCCTGCCAAAATGTCATGTCCCCATTCCTAAAATACAAAGGGATTGGCAAATTGTAAATATGCATTTGCATTACATGCTTTTGCTGACTAGAACTTGATGCTATTATTATATCACTTCTTGTTTACACTTATTTTCAGGCAACTGGCCATTCCCTCACAAACACCACCTTGCAATCTTGGCAACACAAACAAGTAACAAAGGAGATAGCCGGTGGGAATGCAAACCATACCTCTAGCTAACAAACTGCTCCCCAATTGATACTTTTTAACTTATTGGCAACATTTTTATTTAGTGTGTACTAACATCCAGTTAGTGAGCACTAAGTCCATAATTAGGAAACTAGCTAGTGTGCACTATTTCTGAAATTAGGGAAATCTGAAGTAAATACCTCCCGAACCATTGTAAAAATAAATGTAATAGATAACAACCCAAAATGAAAATGACATGAAAAAATATCAGTGCACATCCCTAATATTGGGTGCTTTGGCCCCAAAATAAAAACATTAAAGAAATCTTGATGCTTACCTTATATGAGATCTTTTAATTAAATTATTTTTTCTACCAATCCAAAAAGTTTATAATTTCAATGAATTTGCTTTTAATCTGTGTTCCAGTAACCATTTTACAATATCATATAGACATTTACAACAACAAAAAAAGCACCATATGTTTTCAATTCATATCATTCATGGAATCTGTTTCAATAAATACATTAGCCCAAAATTGAGCTAGATGAGCATTTTAATAAAACCAGATTTAAGATTAAGAATGTCAGAATCTAATTCATATGTGTCATCTGAAGAAAGGAAGAACACATGGTATAGGAAGCTCATGCATGACATCCTTATTTTGGCACAATAAAAGGTATCACAATCTGCAAATAATCCTAGAAGAATCATACTGTTTAGCAACAACCCAATAAAAATTATATTCCCTAATATCCTACCAGTGGCGTAGCCACGGGTGGGCCTGGGTGGGCAGGTGCCCACCCAACTTAGACCCAGGCCCACCCAACTGGCACCGGAACTGCAAGGCTGTCGCGGGATCCCATCCCCGCGACAGCGAACAAGAGAACCCACGCCTCACGCGCCATCACGGCACACATGGGAAAGCGCTGCTGCGGCCGTATGGCCAACCCTTCTTCCTGTTCGGGGGGGAGCGGAAGCGCCGCGCGCAGCTTCCGCTTCCTCCCCCCAATGCAGGAAGATCAGCTGCCTCTCCTGCTGCCACCGGCCTCCTGCTATCTTCGGACCAAACGGCCCGCCGAATTTCCTGTTTGGGGGAGCGGAAGCGCCCGCGCACAGCTTCCGCTTTCTCCCACAAAGCAGGAAGATCAGCTGCCTCTCCTGCTGCCACCGGCCTCCTGCTATCTTCGGGCGTCCGGGCCGTACTGCCCGCCGATCTTCCTGCTTGGGGGGGGGGGGAGGGAGGAAGCGGACGTTGTGCGCTGCGCTTCCGCTACCCCCCCCCCGACAGGAAGTTCGGACGCCCGAAGATAGCAGGAGGCCGGTGGCAGCAGGAGAGGCAGCTGATCTTCCTGCTCTGGGGGAGAAAGCGGAAGCTGTGCACGTGCTTGAATGTGTATGTGTGGATGAGAATGGGAGTGTGTGTGGGTGAAAACTGGAGCCTGGGTGTGTATGTGGGTGAGAATGGAAGCTTGAATATGTGGGTGAATGGGAGCTCGTATGTGTGGTTGAGAATGGAGCCTGGGTTTGTGGTGGGTGATAATGGGAGCTTGAATGTGTGTATATATGGGTGAGAATGAGAGCCTGGGTTTGTGTGGGTGGGTGAGAATGGAAGCTTGAATATGTGGATAGAATGGGTGCTTGAATGTGTGTATGTGTGGGTGAGAATAGTACCTTAAATGTGTATATGTATGGATGAGAATGGGAGCTTGAATATGTGTGGGTGAGACTGGGAGCATGGGTTTGTGGGTGAGAATGGGAGTCTGGGTTTATGTGTGTGGGTGAGAATGGGTGCCTGGATGTGCGTCTGTGTGTGCATAAGAATATAAGCCTGGGGAGGGGTGAGAAAGTGAGAACTTGAATGTGAGCTTGGGGGGGGGGGGAGAGCATATGAGAGTGAGAGCTTGAGTGTGTGAGAGGGAGTCTGTGAGAGAAAGCGTGTATGTGTGTGTGTGTGTGTGTGTGTGTGTGTGTGTGGAAGGGAAGAAGACAGTAATAGAAGAAAGACACTGAAAAGGAATTAGGAAATGAGCTATAAGGGAAAAAATGGGAAAAAGAGACCAGGACCAACTGATTAGAAAAATACAAAGATCAGACAACAAAGGTAAAAATATATATCTATATTTTGAGATGTTAGCAATTTAATATAAGCAACACAACCCGCTCTCTCAAAATTTATGGACAGGTAGGAGCCGTGTATAAAATCGTAATAATAAGAAGGCTAAAGTACCACAAATCACCGTGAATTATGTTTGTATCATTAAGTAAACCTCATACTTAGGCGTTGATGTGAATGCTATGCTGCATAATTTGGCATTATTTATCAGTAAAAAAACAACTAGTAGACCTGCATGCCTACAGCCCACCCATGTTAACCTTGTGCCCACCCAAAAAATCAATTCTGGCTACGCCACTGTATCCTACTGATGCACAAGTTCAGAATTTCAAGACTAGCAAAATGTATTCAAACTAATGGAGGACCTCATGGCTTCCAGTTAACTAATGTTAACTAAAAATGACATATTTGGAAAGATATATGGAATCACTTTCATATTACTATATTGATGACATTGCAAAAAGTGTATTGAGAATGTTCTTACCAGTATTTTGAAAGTTTATGAGAATCAGAACATGAATAATGAGTGCATGTTTGTTTTACTAATCTTTAATCAAAGGATTCATCATACCATTAAAGCATTCTAAATCTAATTAAGATAAATCATTGTGTCTAAACTTTGCTGTTTCATCTATAATTTAGACTTGTCTTACTAATTATTTCTTCACAGTGTCTCTGCCTCATGTACTTATTTTCATACATTCCTCCCTGTCTGTCACTTCTCCAGTTCTGTTTCCTTATCTTTATTCTTGGATCTATGGCTCCTTCACCTCTGTACCTTTTTTCCCCTTAAGATTTCTATATTCCATACAACTAAGGCTGTTTCCCACTTGATTCCAGTTTTTCTCTAATGGAGAGATTGTATGAGAACTTTTCCATTTGTGGTGCATAGTAACATGGGCATGTTGGACCCGTGGGCATTCTTGCCCACCTTCCCCTTAAAATACATGAGACACAGATGAATGGGGTAAACAATGGTCACTGTTTATTAGTACAACGTTATGGATCCCAAGCCACACAATATTCAAAGGTTGTGCCAACTATATATTTATTTATTTATTTATTTATTTAAGGTTTTTTTATACCGGCATTCATGAACTCGTTCACACCATGTCGGTTTACAGAAAACAGGGGTGCGGATAATACAACCAAAAAACATAAATAACGTGATGAAGAGAAGCAGTTACAATTAACAAGGGCTAATGAACTGGGAATGTAAGAAATAGAAAGAGATAGAGGAGAATAATTATATACAAAAGTTCAATATAAATATGGTGTCTCATATGTACAGTCTCTGAGTAGAGAGTTTGTTTATGGTGCATCTTAGGTAGAGTTCGAGAAGGCTTGCCTGAAAAGCCATGTCTTGAGTCTTTTCCTAAAGGTTAGGAGACATGGTTCGTTTCTGAGTTCTGGAGGGATGGAGTTCCATAACTGTGGGCCTGCGGTGGAAAGGGCTCGGTCTCTTAAGGTGCTGTGATTAGTGGTTTTCGTGGGTGGAACAATGAGGCATCCTCTGTAGGCTTCCCTGGTCGGTCTTGTGGATTTGTGGAAGCGGGGAGGAATTTGTAGATCGATTGTGGTATGTTGGTGAATGATTTTGTATATCAAGGTGATGGATTTATAAATGACTCTGAAATGAATTGGTAACCAGTGGAGGTCTTGTAGCACTGGGGAGATATGGTCTCTTTTCTTAGTGTTTGTCAGTAGACGGGCTGCTGCGTTTTGGACCATTTGGAGCGGTTTTGTGTATGAGGAGGGGAGGCCAAGTAAAGTGGAGCAGCAGTAGTCCAATTTTGAGAAAATGAGGGCTTGGAGGATGGTTCTGAAGTCTTTGGCATGGAAGAGTACCACTCCTCCCCTCCCTCTCACGAGCAGCCGACACCACAGCCCAGTGAAATGCTGCTAGCCTGCCCCCCAATCATATGATTTCAGTCCAAGGGTCAGTGGCTACCAGGTCAGTCCTCTCTGTTTTGACCCAATGAGAAAATACCCACCATCTGAGCAATGACTGCCCAATCCATTCCGGCTTTGTGTAGCAGCACCCTCCCCCCCCCCGGCTATACTAACCCTGCTGTAACAGTGACATCATATAATTGCAAACAAAACACCAACAAATACAACAGCAATCAGGAGAGGGAGGGTGGGAAGGAACAGCCCGGCGCTGCCACCTCAGGGGAATGGAAGGCTCCCCCAGGCAAGATGGAAAAAAAACACTTTCCAAAAATTTCTCCCCCATCTGTACACAATCAGGTGCCCAGGTTGCCGCATTAAAAAATAAACCACGAACACAGTGAGAAATGTCGCTGAGCACCTGGTAATCCCATTCCCCTACCTTCGGTCTGACCAATATGTCCGACCACACTATGTGAGTACCAGACATCAAATTCATTAAACACATCAAGTCCTTATTTGTCGTTGCAATGAATTGTGACAAGTCTATAACTGCAAAACATTATCTCCGATGTGGATGCCCAAGACTTCAGGTTGCCATCTAGTCCGTAACTGCCCCAATACTGTCGGTACAATCAGTCCCATAGCATATCTTAGAGGTCAAACAAGCACACATACCTATTTTCAGAATCCATGTCAAGATGCTCACTGTATGGCTGATGCACTACCCTTCTGTGCACCCAATGTACGAATAACTGGCCACAACAGAGGTGTACCTATTCTCAACCGCTCCCTCCTGAGCCCCTGAAAGAAAAAACAAAAGAAACAGACAACCAAATTATGCCTCAAATCACTAATTGTCCATCTCCGGATGAATATATCCAATAAATACCCCAGACCCCTATTGGCCTATTCGCCGAATCTCCTCAGCCAACATCCCTATTGCAGTTGCGCTTGTTGCTTCCCCTATTCAGAAGGAATGAATTTTGTAAACAAGCTCATCCCATCCAGCCAGCCTTATCCTCTGCTTAAGCACACTGGCGAACTGATAATGGGTCAAAGGAGTCCCATCACTGTGCACCAAAATGTGCCCACCTGCTACAGGATGTAAATGCTGAAAATCATTCGTGCATCTTACTGGACAAGCAAGACTCTCAGGCAGACAGATAAGTGAGACTACGTGCCACAGACTTTTATGGTCCAT
The DNA here is from genome assembly GCF_901001135.1 of Rhinatrema bivittatum. Lineage (NCBI taxonomy): Eukaryota > Metazoa > Chordata > Amphibia > Gymnophiona > Rhinatrematidae > Rhinatrema > Rhinatrema bivittatum. The sequence continues at coordinate 101,353,810 of NC_042623.1, forward strand.
TTTTGATCAATGAATGCACAAGGATATGCACTCATCTGAATTCTTCACATTCTCATGACATAAGCACACTGTTCCTGGCCATGCCGCAGACACGGTTGTTAACTCACCCACAAACATGGCCCCAAAGAATGCAAAAACAAAAGTTGTTCGAAACAAAATTGCCTCATAAAATAACTAACAAACTTATGGCAACAGCTCAATGAGGGAAATCAGCTCATAGTATCCTATTAGCCACCACTTGTCTGGCATCAGGCCTCCACTCCTCTCCCAATCTCCAAGCTTGCACTTTAATGGAAAACTATACATTAGATTACTTCATTCTACAACCTTCTGAAAGAAGGAAAACCCAGCTATATGTAACCTAACAGTAGCCAATAAATATCCTGAATGCTTTACTCATACCATGTACTGAATCGAATTCCCTACAGTCACTGGGCCTGACTCCCACTCATGCATGCGCAATTATTTGAATACAGCAACTCTGCCTTTAATATACGATGTTCAAGTCGACAGGGCCAAGGAGGCCTGAATAAAATTTCAGGCTTCATCTGTCCAAACCTCCAAAGATATTCTGGTACCATCTCACCTCTTTCGTCTACCTGAAGACCAAGATGCTAGAACAAGCCCCAATTAGAACGAGAAAGGGCATCCACTATAGAGTAATTAATGCCTAGACATGCCTTGCCATGACGGTGATATTTCATTTAAGATATAATAGCGCAAATTCATGCAATAATGCATAAACCCTTTCACATCTAGCAGTCTGGCTTTTAATAACCTGGACCACTCCAAGTTTATTGCACCAGAACAAAATTTTCTTTTCCTGTAATTCCTGACCCCATATCATAGTTGTCCCAGCTTCTACTCATTCATGAAGGCCAACTCCCCGTGCACATTGTGCCCTACCAATAAAGCCAAAATCATGTGCTCCCGCAGCATTGTAATGCAACTCAATGTCTCTATTGGACACATGACCCGCACTCCATTGAACATTCCCAAGAAAATATCCCACATCCATAATTTTTGCTTAACTATTTTTGTCACACTAATTAATTTGTGACCTTATCTAAATCCAGCGGTTGCTGCTGACTGCCTGATAACAGTCCATCCCATTGGGATTACCCTGCAGGCAAAATTCAAGGAAACAGTTAGTGACTGAATCTGTTTTAAAGTGACTTTCTTAGCCACCATGACCAATCAAATTAACCAGCTGATTGATCTACCTTTGTTTTGCCTAACAAATCTACTTCATTTTTTTGAAGGAGTTAATAAACATGTGGATAAAGGTGAACCAGTAGATGTAGGGTATTTGGATTTTTAGAAGGTGTTTGACAAAGTCCTTCATGAGAGGCTTCTAAGAAAGCCAAAAAGTCATGGGATAGGAGGTGATGTCCTTTCGTGGATTACAAACTGGTTAAAAGACAGGAAACAGAAAGTAGGATTAAATGGTTAATTTTCTCAGTGGAAAAGGGTAAACAGTGGAGTGCTTCAGGGATCTGTACTTGGACCGGTGCTTTTCAATATATTTATAAATGACCTGGAAAGGAATAAGATGAGTGAGGTTATCAAATTTGCGGATGATTTAAAATTATTCAGAGTAGTTAAATCACAAGCGGATTGTGAAACATTACAGGAGGACCTTTCGAGACTGGAAGATTGGGAATCCAAATGGCAGATGACATTTAATGTGGACAAGTACAAGGTGTTGCATATAGGAAAAAATAATCCTTGCTGTAGTTACACTATGTTAGGTTCCATATTAGGAGCTACCAGTGTGCTGCGGCAGTCAAAAAAGCAAACAGAATGTTAGGAATTATTAGGAAAGGAATGGTTAATAAAACGGAAAATGTCATAATGCCTCTGTATCGCTCCATGTGAGACTGCACCTTGAATAGTATGTACAATTCTGGTCGCCACATCTCAAAAAAGATATAGTAGCGATGGAGAAAGTACAGAGAAGGGCAATCAAAATGATAAAGGGGATGGAACAGCTCCCCTATGAGGAAAGGCTGAAGACGTTAGGGCTGTTCAGCTTGGAGAAGAGATGGCTGAGGGGGATATGATAGAGGTCTTTAAGATCATGAGAGGTCTTGAACGAGTAGATGTGAATCTGTTATTTATACTTTCGGATAATAGAAGGACTAGGGGGCATTCCATAAAGTTAGCAAGTAGCATATTTAACACTAATCAGAGAAAATTCTTTTTCACTCAATGCACAATAAAGCTCTAGAATTTGTTGCCAGAGGATGTGGTTAATGCAGTTAGCATAGCTGAGTTAAAAAAGGTTTGGATAGTTTCTTGGAGGAGAAGTCCATTAACAGCTATTAATCAAGTTAACTTAGGGAATGGCCTCTGCTATTACTGGTATCAGCAGCATGAGGATCTTCTTGCTGTTTGGGTACTTGTGTTATTATTTGTAAGGGTTTTGGGTGGATCCCTGGACCTGTGGCAGATGACCACGCCCATGGGGGGAAGTCTCATGATGGGCCACAGGTCAGGCTCAGCGTAGGAGACACATAAGAACATAAGAACATGCCATACTGGGTCAGATCAAGGGTCCATGAAGCCCAGCATCCTGTTTCCAACAGTGGCCAATCCAGGCCATAAGAACCTGGCAAGTACCCCAAAAACTGTCTATTCCATGTTACAGTTGCTAGTAATAGCGGTGGTTATTATCTAAGTCAACTTAATTAATAGCAGGTAATGGACTTCTCCTCCGAGAACTTATCCAATCCTATTTTAAACACAGCTATACTAACTGCAGTAACCACATCTTCTGGCAACAAATTCCAGAGTTTAATTGTGCGTTGAGTGAAAAAGAACTTTCTCCAATTAGTTTTAAATGTGCCACATGCTAACACTAGTTCTTTTATTATACAGGATTGGTGAACCACCACAGGTGGCAGTAGTGAGCTGGAAAGTTGCCCGGTTGGGCTTGTAGTCCCTCAGGCTCTGGAACAGTGATCCCACAATGGCTGGCTGTAATAGAGAGAACTGATATTGTGAGTAGTAGCAGGATATGCAGAGTTCAGGAATAGAGACTCGTTGGTAATGTACTCACGCAGTGGTCTCTCAGTGTGGAACACAGGAGCTGGAGTAAAGGCAGGCCCTCGAGGAGCGAGTACCTGGTTCCAGGGAATGGCTCTGAGAGACAGAGATGGTAACTCACAGATGTTATAGGCAGCGGTGTCTTCCTGGCAGAAGTTGAGTCCAAGTAGCAAGTCCAGGAACATGGGCCCTTGAGGAGCGAGTACCGGTTCCAGACTGCGACCTGAAAGAAAAGAACGAGAGAGAGGCCCCCGAGGAGCGGCTACCCGAAATAGAGTAGGTCCGAAGGAGGCAAGGTACGGAGAGCGAATCCCATCCGTTAGGAAACCTTTGCTAACTCGATTAGCTAGCAATCGCGTAGGCCTTTTGTATCCTGGAATCATGACGTCATCACAGGGGGACGCCCCTGAGGTTCACGCCACTGAAGGTACTTGAAGCAGGGCTGCGTGGCATGTGCACACTAAGGCAGCTGAACAGCATGGCAGGAGGCAGCGCCCAAGCCGGTCCGAGGACGCCGGAGAGGACGGCAGGCAGACGCCACGGCAGCCAAACGTCTGTCAACCGCAGAAGGAGTCACCAGAGAGTTAAGGAGGGCGGAGTGAAGACATCGGGCAGCGACAGTCATAACAGTACCCCCCTTCAAAGGGCGGTCTCCTCTTTGGGTACCAATCTTCGCTTTAGAAGGAAGCGCAAGGTGAAATTGATGGAGCATCTCTTTGTCAAGGATGTTGGCCTGAGGCTCCCAAGAGTTTTCTTCGGGGCCGAAACCTTCCCATGATAGAAAGTATTCAAGTGCATTGCCTCATCTTCGGACATCAAGTATCTTTTCAACCTTGAATTGTAGGTCGCCTTCTACGTTAATAACAGATGTTACCTGAGTCTTGGAAGTAAATTCGCTGAGAATGAGCGGTTTTAAGAGTGAAATGTAGAAAGCGTTATGGATGTTGAATCCAGGTGGTAGCTTCAGACTATAGGTGATGTAGCCAAGACGTCGGAGGATTGGAAATGGTCCAACATAACGAGGAGTGAACCGAGTGGAGGGTAGCTTCAGTCTGAGGTGTTTGGTAGATAACCAGACTTTATCTCCAGGTTTGAAGACTGGCGCTTGCGAATGGTGAGCGTCATAATACTTCTTAGCACTATCACTCACTTTATTCAGCATGTCATTTGTCTGGACCCACAAGTTATGGATTTCATCAGCATAGCTTGAGCTGCTGGGGACGTCACTGAGAGCTTCAGTGGAAGAGGCGGTGTTGGAGAACGTCCATATACCACTTCAAAAGGTGTTGATCCAGTTGATGTTGCTGGATGAGAGTTGATAGCGAATTCAGCCCATGGTAGCAGTTCGGCCCAGTTATTCTGACGGGAACTGATGTAGGCACGAATGAACTACTTCAAAGTTCTATTCATCCGTTCTGTTTGGCCATTAGATTACGGATGGTAGGCTGAAGTGATTTCTAGAGAGATGTCAAATAACTTGCACAAGGCCCTACAGAATCGTGCCGTGAATTGTGAACCATGGTCAGAGACAATGTGACTAGGTAGGCTGTGAAGGCAAAATATGTGCGATATGAAGAGCTTCGCAAGCTCCAAGGCTGAGGGTAAGCCAGGAAGCGCTACAAAGTGGGCCATCTTGCTGAAGCGATCAACTGTTACCCAGATGGTATTCATTCCTCTGGAAGGGGGAAAATCGACTACCAAATCAGTAGCGATGTGTGACCAGGGCTGTTCCGGAACTGGCAGAGGTTGTAGCAGGCCCCATGGTTGACCAGAAGCGAGTTTGTTCTTGGCATAATTTGTACAGGATGTCACATAGGAATAGGTATCCTACTTGATCGTAGGCCACCAATACTACTTCTGTATTTTGAGCAGGGTACGGCGTTAACCAGGATGGCCAGCCAGCTTGGAATCATGTGCCCAAAAGAGCACCTTCTTCCTGAGGTGTTTTGGAACGATGGTCTTACCAGCGGGCACAGAATGGGTAGTCGTCAAGATGACGATCTTCGGATCAATTGTGTGCTGAGGTTCTTCGGACACATCCTCCAAGAGAAAGGAGCGTGACAAGGCATCTGCTCTGGTATTTCTGTCTCCGGGGCGATACTTAAGCACAAAGTCGAAACAATTAAAAAATAAGGACCATCTGGCTTGTCTGTGGTTAAGACGTTGTGCGTGGCAGAGATACTCTAGATTTTTGTGGTCCGTGAATACGGTTATTTGATGTTGAGCGCCTTTGAGCAAGGCTGCCATTCCTTGAATGCAAGCTTTATTGCCAAGAGCTCTTTATCGCCGATCCCATAGTTCTTCTCGGCCGGGGAGAATCGTCATGAGAAGAAGGAACAGGGACATAAGGCTTTTGAGTCTCCTGTCTGGCTCAATACAGCCCCCATGCTGACATATGAAGCATCAACTTCAACAATAAAGGGCTTGTTGGGGTCAAGATGCCATAACCATGGTTCCGTGGAGAAGGCAGTCTTCAGATTCTTGAACATGGAAATGGCCTCCACAGACCATTTTGAAGCGTTGGCACCCTTGCAGGTCATAGCGGTCAAGGGTACAGTTAAAGAAGAGTAGTTCTTTATGAAGCTTCTATAATAGTTGGTAAACCCCAGGAATCTTCTCAGGGCCTTCAGGCTGGTAGGTTGGGACCAATTTTTGATACTCTCAAGTTTGTGAGGATCCATCTGGAAGCCTTCTTTAGACACAATATAGCTGAGGAAAGGCACTGAGTCTTTGTGGAATTCGCACTTAGAAAGTTTGTCGTAAGGCCGGTGTTCACAGAGTCGGCGGAGTACTTGTTTGACATCTTCAATGTGAGTGGGCAGGTCCAGGGATAAGATTAGGATATCATCCAGGTATCCACAACTCTCTTGTACAGCAGATCCCGCAAGATGTCGTTCATCATGTTCTGAAATATGGCGGGTGCGTTGCACAGGCCGAAGGGCATCACTAAGTACTCGAAGTGGCTGTCTCGAGCGTTGAAGGCTGTTTTCCATTTGTCGCCACTACAAATGCGAACTAAGTTGTAGGCCCCCTTCAGGTCGAGTTTTGAAAATATTTTGGCACCTTGAAGCCGGTCAAATAGCTCCGAGATTAAAGGCAAGGGGTAGTGGTCTTTAATCGTGATCTCGTTTAGACCTCGGTAATCGATACATGGACGTAGGGTACCATCCTTCTTCCCCACAAAGAAAAAGCCTGCGCCGGCTGGAGACTTTGATGGTCTAATAAACTCCTTCTGAAGATTCTCTTCAATGTATTCGGACATTGCCTTGTTCTCAATTGCTGAGAGAGGATAGACATGTCCTTTAGGAGGTTCAGTATTGGGTTTCAGTCTTATGGCACAGTCATAGGACCTATACGGAGGAAGAATGTCATCTGTTTCTTTGGAGAACACATCCCCATAGGATGCGTATTGGGGCAGCAGTCCTGGCATCGCTGGAGTCATAAGCATGCAGATGACAGGAGCAATCTCCTTAAGGCACCTCCCATGACACTCTGGGCCCCAGCGGGAGAGTTCCAAGGATGCCCAGTCAAATTGGGGTTAGTGCGCTTGCAACCAGGGTAACCCCAGGATGATAGTGTGCATGGCCTTTTCCAACACAAAGAAGGGAAGCAATTCCATATGGAGAGCTCCGTTGCAGAGAGTCACTGGTATGGTTTGGCAAGGCATGTTGCCCAGTAAGGGCTTTCCATGGATGGAGGACAGAAGTAGTGGAACTTTCATACTGACGAGGGGAATCCTCAGGTGTTCCACTAAACGTTGGAGAATAAAGTTGACTCTGGCCCTGAATCCACCAGGGCAAGAGTTTGAACCATGGATGGTCCGCAGGTCAAGGAGACTGGGAGAGAGAGTGGAGGAGAGGGCGTAGTGAGGCCTAAGAACAGTCCTCCTGCAGGACTTAGACCTGTCTGTTTCCCAGACGAATAGGGCATGTAGGGACACCGTGGTCGGACTGATCACAGTATATGCAAAGACCGTGCCTCTTCCGAAGTCTTCTCTCTTTGGAAGTCAAATGCCCGTAACCAAGTTGCATCGGTTCATCTTCACTGGTAGCAGGAATTACTGGAACCATCTGAGGTGCAGGTTTAGTACTAACCTGTTTCAACCCAGGTATTGTATTAGGCCAGATTTCCTTCACCTTGTCACGAAGCCGGTGATCGATCCGAGTGGCCAAAGCCACTAGTTCGTCCAGCGAGTCAGATGTTTCGCGAGCGGCCAGCTCATTTTTTAAATGGGTATCCAGGCCTCTGAAGAAAAGAGTCTTCAGGCATTTAGGGTCCCAGCAGAGTCCTGTAGCAAGAGTTTTAAACTCTATCGCAAAATCAGCCAGTGGTCTGTTGCCTTGCTTCAGGTCCACCAAAGCAGAGCCGGCAACGATAACTCAGCAGCACTGGTTTAAAAAGCCCCTGGTCTTCTGAATCTCTCCCGAGAAACAAACTGGAGCCGCCAGCGATACAGCAGTCTTTAAAGTTACCTCCTGTAACTGACCTTCATTGCTGGAAGCAGTGCCTTGGGTCTTCTGTGTGTATGTGCAGCTGATGAAGAGTTTCTCCAAAGTGAGTTTCTCCAAAGCATCTTGCTGCTCTGAAATGCGCAGGGCCAGGCCCGGTATGGCCTGCAGGGCATTGAGCTGTGCCATATCCATGGAGTTAGCAATCTGTTATTATTTGTAAGGTTTTGGGTGGATCCCTGGACCTGTGGCAGATGACCATGCCCACAGGGGGGGGGGGGAAGTCCCGTGAGGGGCCACAGGTTAGGCTCAGCATGGGAGACACACACACACACTAGTTCTTTTATTATACAGGATTGATGAACCACCAGAGGTGGCAGTAGTGAGCTGGAAAGTAGCCCGGTTGGGCTTGTAGTCCCTCAGGCTCTGGAACAGTGATCCTACAATGGCTGTGCTATAATAGAGAGAACTGATATTGTGAGTGGTAGCAGGATATGCAGAGTTCAGGTATAGAGCCTCATTGGTAATGTATTCACGCAGCGGTCTCTCAGTGTGGAGCACAGGAGCTGGAGTAAAGACAGGCCCTCGAGGAGCAAGTACCTGGTTCCAGGGAATGGCTGTGAGAGACAGAGATGGTAACTCACAGATGTTATAGGCAGTGGTGTCTTCCTGGCAGAAGTTGAGTCCAAGTAGGGAGTCCAGGAACATGGACACTCGAGGAGCGAGTACCGGTTCCAGACTGCGACCTGAAAGATAAGAAAGAGAGAGAGGCCCCAGAGGAGCAGGTACCCCAAATAGAATAGGTCCGAGGGAGGCCGAGTTGCAAGGTACGGAGAGCGAATCCCATCCATTAAGAAACCTTTGCTAACTCGATTAGCTAGCAATCGCGTAGGCCTTTTGTATCCTGGATGCATGACGTCATCACAGGGGGACGCCCCTGAGGTTCGCGCCACTGAAGGTACTTGAAGCAGGGCTGCATGGCACATGCGCCCTAAGGCGGCTGAACAGCATGGCGGGAGGCAGCCCACAAGCCGGTCCAGGGATGCCGGAGAGGACGGCAGGCAGACGCCGTGGCAGCCAAGCTTCCGTCAACTGCAGGAGGAGTCGCCAGAGAGGTAAGGAGGGTGGAATGGAGACGTCGGGCAGTGACAGCCGTAACAACTTGCCAGGTTCTTGTGGCCTGGTTTGGCCTCTGTTGGAAACAGGATGCTGGGCTTGATGGCCCCATGGTCTGACCCAGCATGGCAATTTCTTATGTTCTTATCCTCTTCAGTAGACACCGAAGCAAATAAATTGTTTAATTGTTCTGCGATGGCCTTATCTTCTCTAAATTCCCCTTTAACCCCTCGATCATCTAACAGTCCAACTGACTCCCTCACAGGCTGTTTCCGATATATTTTTTAAAGTTTTTACTGTAAGTTTTTGCCTCTACAGCCAACTTCTTTTCAAATTCTCTCTTAGCCTGTCTTATCAATGTCTTACATTTAACTTGCCAGCGCTTATGCTTTATTCTATTTTCTTCTGGGCAACTGTAAGAAACTTCTAACCTAATTTAAAATATTCCTCAGGACCTTCTGCCCCTTGTTCCTGTCCTTACTCTTAAGAACTTAGGAAATTGCCATACTGGATCAGACCAAGGGTCCATCAAGCCCAGCATCCTGTTTCCAACATAGAAACATAGAAACATAGAAATGACGGCAGAAGAAGACCAAATGGCCCATCTAGTCTGCCCAGCAAGCTTCACACATATTTTCTCTCATACTTATCTGTTTCTCTTAGCTCTTGGTTCTATTTCCCTTCCATCCCCACCTTTAATGTAGAGAGCAGTGATGGAGCTGCATCCAAGTGAAATATCTAGCTTGATTAGTTTGGGGTAGTAGCCGCCGCAATAAGCAAGCTGCACCCATGCTTATTTGTTTTACCCAGACTATGTTATTAGCCCTTATTGGTTGTTTTTCTTCTCCCCTGCCGTTGAAGCAGGGAGCTATGCTGGATATGCGTGACGTATAAGTCTTCTCCCATGCCGTTGAAGCAGAGAGCCATGCTGGATGTGCATCGAAAGTGAAGTATCAGGCCCATTTGGTTTGGGGTAGTAACCGCCGTAACAAGCCAGCTACTCCCCGCTTTGTGAGTGCGAACCCTCTTTTCTTCTCCCCTGCCGTTGAATCAGAGAACTATGCTGTATATGCATTGAAAGTGAAGTATCAGGCTTATTTGATTTGGGGTAGTAACCGCCGTAACAAGCCAGCTACTCCCCTCTTTGTGAGTGTGAATCCTTTTTTCCACATTTCCTCTTGCTGTTGAAGCTTAGAGCGATGTTGGAGTCAAGCCTGTGTATGTTTATTTAATAAGGGTATTGACTCCAGGCAGTAGCCATTATTCTGGCGAGTCACCCACTCTTCATTGGCAGCCTCTTGACTTTATGGATCCACAGTGTTTATCCCACGCCCCTTTGAAGTCCTTCACAGTTCTGGTCTTCACCACATCCTCCGGAAGGGCATTCCAGGCATCCACCACCCTCTCCGTGAAGAAATACTTCCTGACATTGGTTCTGAATCTTCCTCCCTGGAGCTTCAAATCGTGACCCCTGGTTCTGCTGATTTTTTTCCTTAGGAAAAGGTTTGTCGTTGTCTTTTGATCATTAACACCTTTCAAGTATCTGAAAGTCTGTATCATATCACCTCTGCTCCTCCTTTCCTCCAGGGTGTACATATTTAGATTCTTCAATCTCTCCTCGTACGCCATCCGATGAAGATCCTCCACCTTCCTGGTCGCCCTTCTCTGTACCGCCTCCATCTTGTCTTTGTCTTTTTGAAGGTACGGTCTCCAGAACTGAACACAGTACTCCAGGTGAGGCCTCACCAAGGACCTGTACAAGGGAATAATCACTTCCCTTTTCTTACTCGATATTCCTCTCTCTATGCAGCCCAGCATTCTTCTGGCTTTAGCTATCGCCTTGTCGCATTGTTTCGCCGACTTCAGATCATTAGACACCATCACCCCAAGGTCCCTCTCCTGCTCCGTGCACATCAGCCTTTCCCCCCCCATTGAATACAGTTCATTTGGATTTCCACTCCCCATATGCATGACTTTGCACTTCTTGGCATTGAATCTCAGCTGCCATATCTTCGACCACTCTTCCAGTTTCCTTAGATCCCGTCTCATTCTCTCCACTCCTTCCGGCGTGTCCACTCTGTTGCAGATCTTAGTGTCATCCACAAAAAGACAAACCTTATCTTCTATCCCGTCCGCAATGTCGCTCACAAAGATATTGAACAGGACCGGTCCCAACACCGATCCTTGCGGTACACCACTTAAAACCGCTCTCTCTTCAGAGAAGGTTCCATTTACCATCACACATTGTCTTCTGTCCGTCAACCAATTTGCAATCCAGGTCACCACCTCGGCACTCACTCCCAAGCTTCTTGTTTTATTCACCAGTCTCCTGTGCGGAACCGTATCAAAAGCTTTGCTGAAATCCAAGTATATGATATCGAGCGCTCTTCCTCTATCCAATTCCTTGGTTACCCAGTCAAAAAAGTCAATCAGATTTGTCTGACAGGATCTTCCTCTGGTGAATCCATGCTGCCTCTGGTCCATCAATTCTCCGGACTGTAGATAGTTCACTATTCTCTCTTTCAACAGTGACTCCATTACTTTTCCCACCACTGAAGTGAGGCTAACCGGTCTGTAGTTACCAGCCTCCTCTCTGTTCCCACTCTTGTGAAGCGGGACCACCACCGCTCTTCTCCAATCACTCGGCACCACTCCCGTTTCTAGGGATCTATTGAACAGGTCGCACAGCGGTCCCGCCAGCACATCTCTGAGCTCCCTCAATATCCTTGGATGAATCCATCAGGCCCCATGGCTTGTGCACTTTCAGATTCTTTAGCTCTTCCCATACATTATCTACTGTAAATGGATTTTCCTCTGTTCCGCTTCCCTCCAGTTTCTTGTTGTGTAGAGATGGTCCTTCTCCAGGGTCTTCTTTAGTGAACACAGAGCTGAAGTATTCGTTTAATATTTCTGCCATTTCTTCGTCTCCCTCCACACATTGATCATTTCCACCTTTCAATTTCACTATGCCACTTTGGACCTTTCTCTTTCGCTGATGTATCTGAAAAATGTTTTGTCACCATATTTTATCTCCTTGGCAATCCTCTCTTCTGCTTGACTTTTTGCCAACTTGATTAATTTCTTTGTCTCCCTCAGTTGATACAAATATTCTTCTTTGTGCTCCTTCCTTTGGGATCTTTTGTATTTCTTGTATGCAGTTCTTTAGCTTTAATTTTGTCAGCCACCTCCTTTGAGAACCAGATAGGTTTCATTTTTCTTTTGCTTTTCTTTACATTTCTAACATATAGAGCAGTTGCCTTGGCGATTGCTCCTTTTAGATTGGTCCACTGTTGATCCACATCTCTCTCATTTTCCCATCCATTTAGTTCTTCCTCTAGGTACTTCCCCATTTCCTCAAAGTCTGTGTTTTTGAACTGTAAAACTCTGGTCTTTGTGCTCCTTTTCCATATTCTTTTAGTGATATTAAACCATACCGTTTGATGATCACTGGTGCTGAGGTGGGCGCCCACCTTGACATCAGAGACGATTTCTCCATTATTGAGCACTAAGTCGAGAATAGTTCCTTCTCTCGTGGGTTCCAATACCATTTGTTTGAACAAAGATACTTGCATGGCATCCAGTATTGCTCTACTGTTTTTAGATTCTGCAGATGGGATTTTCCAGTCTACATCTGGCATATTAAAGTCACCAATGATCACCACTTCCCCTTTCTTACCTATCTTATGGATGTCTTCAACCAGATCTCTGTCCAGCTCTTCCTTTTGGTTTGGAGGCCTGTAAACCACTCCAATATAAATGGATGCTCCATCATCTGTTTTTAGGTCTACCCATAGTGCTTCTTCCTTGCCCCAACTTCCTTGTAGCTCAGATGCTTGGATATTATTTCTGACATAAAGAGCCACACCTCCCCCTTTTCTATCCACTCTGTCCTTCCTTAACAAATTATAGCCTGGTATTGCCGTATCCCAATCATGAGATTCTGTGAACCATGTCTCTGTGATAGCAACGATGTCCAGTTCTGCCTCTGTCATTAGGGCCTGCAGATCTGGGATTTTATTTCCCAAACTATGAGCATTTGTAGTCATAGCTTTCCAGGTACTCTCTTTACGGTTATTGCTTTTCCTGTACTCCTTATGAGACTTTAGTTGAGATTTGTTATTCACTTTACTTGTTCCTTTGCAGTTGTGCCATTGATGACAGAGTTATCCATCTCAATGTTTTTCTCTAGAATTTCTTCAGTTAATATAGGGAGGGCTTTATGTTCTTGTTGCATTTGATACTGTGTGTGTCTCCTTGTTACAGGTCTAATTCTACCAGAGCCCACTGTGATCCTGTTTTTTAATGATTTACTTGATGAACTGATTGAGTGGGGGGGTGTACTTGTTGGCTTCCCATCTGTCAAGAATGGGTGACTGTGGGACACCTGTGTTATCCTACCTGAGTCTACTGTATTTCTTTTTCTTGACTCCTGGTTATTCTTTGGTGTTGGGGAATTATTTTCTGAGTAATGCAATATGGGTGTAATTCTTTTAATTGAAGCTTTAACCTCAGTCAGCTCCGTTTTCAAAGAAGAGAGCTGTGCACAGATCGGGCAAGCTCCAAGTCTCCAGATGCTTTCCCTCAGAATAAAGGCTCTACAACAGTTGCATTGGATAGTTCTCATATTGGTTAAGTTTTGGATTGGTATGTCCTTAGCTGTTAACTTACTAATTGATCTTGTTGCTAATGCTAATTTAGACAGTCTATATTAGTAATCTAATCCCAGGGGTGGGTGGGTAGACGGGTAGGGTGGGAGGGAAACAGTTGAACCTGGGACAAGCAGGACACTTTCTGGAACTTTATTAGTCCTTTAGCTATTAAAGGACCCCCTCAGCACTTCTGTGCCAATATTAACCAGATTATTAAAGAACAGCTATACAATAATAGAAAAGCAGGTATACTGGATCTTAAAAATAACAGTTTGCAAGCAACAGTTACAATTATTGTATAATAACAGACCTAGAGAAAGGTATAAAACACAGTTCTACTGCTCAGAGAGCCCAGATTTTAGTGCAGCACAAAGCAATTAATTAGAAGAATAGTGAAAGAAAACAAGCAGGGTTTTTTTTTGGTTTTTTTCTTTTTTCCCTCAGAAGAGCACCCCAGAAATTTAAGAGTCTTTTATCCCCCAGAAGAAATTTAAGAGTCTTATCTGCACAGGAACAGAAGAAGGAACCTCTCTGGGACTGCCTCAAGTAGTCTGCAATGCCCAGCCAGGTCACTATTTACCTTCTCTGCCACACCCAAACTGGCCTTAACTGGACACCTTAGGAAACTTCTAGTTCTTACCTATTAAAGGACCCCCTCAGCACTTCTGTGCCAATATTAACCAGATTATTAAAGAACAGCTATATAATAATAGAAAAGCAGGTATACTGGATCTTAAAAATAACAGTTTGCAAGCAACAGTTACAATTATTGTATAATAACAGACCTAGAGAAAGGTATAAAACACAGAAGTTCTACTGCTCAGAGAGCCCAGATTTTAGTGCAGCACAAAGCAATTAGAAGAATAGTGAAAGAAAACAAGCAGGGGTTTTTTTTTGGTTTTTTTTCTTTTTTCCCTCAGAAGAGCACCCCAGAAATTTAAGAGTCTTTTATCCCCCAGAAGAAATTTAAGAGTCTTATCTGCACAGGAACAGAAGAAGGAACAGTGGCCAATCAAGGCTACAAGTACCTGGCAAGTACCCAACAGCTAAGTATATCCCATGCTAATGATGCTAGTAATTGCAGAGGCTATTTTCTAAATCAATTTGATTAATAGCATGTAATGGACTTCTCTTCCAAGAACTTATCCAACCCTTTTTTAAACCCAGCTACACTAACTGCACAAACCACATCCCCTGGCAACATATTCCAGAGTTTAATTGTGCATTGAGTGAAAAATAATTTTCTCTGATTAGTTTTAATTGTGCTACATGCTAACTTGATGGAGTGCCCCCTAGTTTTTCTATTATTTGAAAGAGTAAATAACCGATTCACATTTACCCATTCTAGACCTCTCATGATTTTAAATACCTCTATCATATCCCCCCCCTCAGCCGTCTCTTCTCCAAGCTGAACAGCCCTAACCTCTTTAGTCTTTCCTCATAGGGGAGCTGTTCCATCCCCTTTATCATTTTGGTTGCCTTTCTCTGTACCTTCTCCATCGTAACTATATCTTTTTTGAGATGCGGTGACCAGAATTGTACACAGTATTCAAGGTGCGGTCTCACCATGGAGTGATACAGAATCATTATGACATTTTCCATTTTATTCACCATTCCCTTCCTAATAATTCCTAACATTCTGTTTGCTTTTTTGACTGCCGCAGCATACTGAGCTGATGATTTCAAAGTATTATCTTACCCTTCTTTTGAGCCTGCTTGCTGCCCCACCTACCTTCAAATAATTGAAATATGTCAAGGTATGATTTCTTCCTAATTTTTCTCTGCAACTCCTTAGGGATGCCTCCCCATAGCTAAATCAGGGCCATAAGGGCGAGATGACCCATACCTTGAAGACAGCCCCCCGGATGCTCACCTATCACTTTCCTAGGGTGCGTAAATGAAGACCCAGATGATGACTATGTCGATGAAGATGAAAGCGATGAATAAGAGTTTTGCTGCCTCAACTTCTTCTGCTTAACTTTGTCCACCTTTTCCCTGGCCACCTGCACACTAGCTTGAAACTGCCCACCTAACTCAGCCCACACATTCGCTTGCTCACCTACATGAGGGTATCCACTCCCTGTTCTGTACTCACTCACCAGTGCATGTGATCCATTTTGTAACACAGTGCCAGCATCCATCTAGGGTCCAACACTGTCTATCCTTGCTGTAGGGGAGTGTTTCCTCACTACCTGAAGCCCAATGTTTTGATCCCTCCCGGCATTTTGCTGTGACATGTCTGCCCTCTCTTCAAGAGATGCTGAACATGCTGCGCTAACTCCTTCTGGCACTGGATCAGCCCTCACCCCACATTCACCAACACTTACACTGAGAGGTCACCCCCATCTCCACACCTTGCCTTCCTGGTAGCCTGATTGGATTATATCCTCTAACTCCACACCACTGTCCCCTACCACACCCTTCATAATCTCATCCCTCCAGGCATTCGTCTCACCCATACTACCCCATGATGAACCCCCAACCATGCTTCCTCCCTCAGACCACAAACCCTTACTACTCAGACTGGACCCCCCCTCCCAAACTACCAGAATACTCCAAGCCCTGCCACTGCTTTCATATCTTTCCCAGCTTACATCCAGACTCCCCCCCTCCCAATGGGCTAGTCCTGAGGCCAATACAAACTTTCCCCAGCCACCCAGAAAGACTCCCAGTGGTTGAAAAATCTGAAGAGGCCACTTGCCCTTCTACAGCTGCTTCTCCTTCAATTACCCCAGCTCCCTGGATTACTGCTGCCCCAGACCCAGCTGTCCCGGGAACAACTCCACCAGCCCCTACTCCCAGTCATGCATTGAATTAATATTACTTATACCATGAGGAGAAGGCTCAATAGTAGGTTGCACATCACCCACTGGTCTAACCCACCCTGTCATGTCCCCTAGTACTGCTCTGCCCAGTGCCACCATGTGCAGTATTAGTGTTCCTTTTTGAACTTCCCCTATCTCTGGATGTGATCATGGCAAGTGCTTCACTCCCAAGACCTCCTCCAATGTCTCCCAGTTGCAATGCCTCGCTGCCCTATGCTTTCAAAATCTCTTTGCGACCCTCTGAGTAGCCACCAAGATCACCTAAGCTCCCCATGCTAACATCACATGGACATGACTGATGCAGACTAAAATTAACTAATGCAGTGGGAACAACTATTAAGCCACCTGGTCAGCACCCCCTCCTCAACAGGCAGTCTTACTCTGCTGCACCAAAACAGGCCCTGACACTATCTGAAGAGCCATCAGACCACCTGACTTCCATGTCCTGACTATGCCGATGAGGAAACGAAGAACACCAAAACAGAATTGTGGAACAAATGACCAGGAAGGAAGGAACAAGGAACAGCCTGGTGCTGCCACTTCAGGGGAATGCCAGGCTCCCCGAGGCAAGGCTGAAAAAAATATTTCCCGTAACTCCTCCTTCAGCTGTACCCAATCAGGTGCCCAGAATGCTCTGTTCAAAAATAAACCAGGAAGAGAGTGGTAAATGTTACTGGGTAACTGGTAATCCCCATCCCCCCATGCACAGGCTAGAGCTGGGATAGAATGCCCCATCCCACCACTATGTTCAGGGCAGCGGGGTGGGACTGCATCTGCTGTAGGTGCTCATAGGCCCTTGATCTTAGTGAAACACTTTTTTGCATGTCACGCAAGAAGACATTATTCCTGTTTTCCTAAGTTATTCATTTTTTATAGGCACCCTTTAACAAGTATAGGCTTGTAACATAACATTTGTGTTACAACCTTGTAGTTCTTTATCTAGACAGTTGGAAGCAATAAGTTAAATAAAGATGCTGAGATACAAGGTTGCAGAACATTTTGAACTACTATGAGGTTAGTTGATATTTCATCTAAAATAAGAGCCAAGGTCAGTTTACATTATATCTAAGATTATAGAAACATATCTAGAACAAGAATAAGGATGAGAACAATTGACATTCCATCTTAAATTATAGAAAATATTCTTAGAACAGACACAAGGCTACTATTGCCACAAATTAAAAAAAAAATTTACATTTGAGATGAGATTGATTAACTTGGGGAATAAAAGCAAATTACCATACAGCCATTTAGATTATTTGTTTATAATAGAAAGCCAATCATAAAAACTTTGGCAATTATATAACTTAGTTAAGGGGGTTAGAAGTATACAACTAAAATTCTATAAACTGATTTGTTATTAGTAAAATCATTTGAAAGGGAGTTTATGTTGGTGCCTTGCATGGCACTCTGCCTCTCCATAAGGTACCTTATTATTTAATGTCTAGTTATATTATTTTATAGTATTTAATAAAAAAAACATTTCTCTATAGCTAGTGGCTTTAAGCATTCTTTTTTCAATGGAGCACAACATACCCTCCTAGCCTTAAACTTATTTACAGAGGTTTTTGAACATTGTGACATACTGATTCTAAATCTGAGGGTTATTATCTTGTCACCCTTGGGGAATTTTATATTGTGAATATGGCATCTATGTAGCTAGAACAAGAAAATAGACATTTGAAGCCAAATTTTAAAACAGCTGCGAGTGTAAAAATCAGCACTTACGCTTGTGTAAGTGCGGATACATGCATAAGTGCCAGGCCCTGAAAAAGGGGAAGGCCAGGGGGTGTGGTCTGGGTGGGTGGGGGTGGGGTGAAATGGATGCTGGCCGGGCCAGCAGCCATTAGTCTCTGTCCTGGGAAAGTGCACACCAGCAACTACTTCTGCTCCAGGGAGCAGTAAGTAATAAAATAAAAAAAAAACATTAAGTTGCTGGGAAGGGTTTAGGGGGTGGGGAGGAGAGAGGGTGGGAGTTTAAGTAGGGGTGGAATGGTCTGGGAGGGAACTGGGGGAGGCTCAATTGCGTCGCCACATTGCCTGTACATATGTACGCAGATTTTAAAATCTGGTGTGCATGTGCATGCAGCCATCTGATTTTATAACATGCAAGTGCCAGCGCATGCATGTTATAAAGTCAGCATGTCCATGTGCCAGGAACCGCACATATATGGACACGCACTTCCTTTTTTAAAAATCTACTCCTTATTTAGCATTATCAGGGGCTAGGATAATAATTAATGTGCGTGTTTAGGCATAAGGACACAATTTATGCAATATCCTAACATATAAGACTCTAAAAGTTGAGGCATTTGGTGCTTTAATTTTTCTCCCATATAGGGGGTCATTTATGAGAGTGAGAGAGAGAGAACCTAGCCATAATGCTGTCACACTAGATAGGTATTTATATCTCTATGGGAATCCCACTTAGTAACTCGAGGTGAGGTTTAGGTATTAGTGTAGAGGTTAGGGGCCACTTTGACATTCAAAGTGAGATGTACGAACAGTACAGTGCTGTCTTGTAAAGATTTGATGACTTTTGGAGTGAGGAAACTTAGCCAAAGATAAGATTTATGCAATGTTCTCTCAACCTAGCTTGATGTTACCCAGGTAGAAAGTCCATCAAGCTAGGTTTGTTTATTTATTTATTTATTTATTTATTTATTTATGGATTTTATATACTGACATTCATCAGGGATATCACATCGATTTACGGTAAACGAAAAACTACGCTTAAGATGCAGTTGTCAAGTAACATGAAACAGGTACATATAAGGCCATTAACTTATCAGATGTTTGTTTATATGTCTATATGTCTATAAGAAATATCTATGGGACTAAGGAAATTGAATATAGAGGTAACTTATGTACATAGCATTAGAGTTATTTACAATACCTTGCAAAATTGGGAGGTTCCAATAATGTGACAGCAATAGGGGATGAGCGGATGAGGGGAGCAGAGACGAAGAAGGAATGGTAAAATGAGAGGCTTGGAAATTGGGAGGAGGAAGGAGCAGAGAAGTGAGATATTGCACAAGTATGAGGATTGTGTCAAAGGATATGGGACATCTTAAGAGGAAGTACCTGTGGAAGATGCTGTGTGGATAATATGGTTAAGGTTAGGCGTAAGCTTGCGTGAACAGCCACGTCTTTAGCTTTTTCTTGAAGATTTTTAGGCAGTCCTCCTGGCGTAGGTCTACGGGCATTTTGTTCCATAAGGCGGGGCCGGCTATGGAGAGTGCCCGTGCTCTGGTAGATGCCAGGTTGTTGCTTTTGGGGGCAGGTGTGCGTATGGTAGCAAAGTATTGGTTTCTGGTTGGTTTAGAAGATTTGTGGAGTATTAGTGAATCATTGAATCAATTCATCTCAGGGTTGTGGAGAGCCTTATGTATGATCGAAAGAGTCTTATATTGGATTCGCTATGCTATGGGAAGCCAGTGTAATTCCTTAAGTACGGGTGAGATGTGTTCATTTCTGTGCGTATTGGTACGTATCCGGACAACTGTGTTTTGTAGAATTTGTAGTGGGTGAATGGAGTTTTTGGGTAGGCCTAGGAGAGGTGAGTTACAGTAATCAATTTTAGAAAATATTGTAGTTTGTAGCACTGTTCAAAAGTCTGGAGGGTGGAGTAAAGGTTTTAATTTCTTTAGGGTGTGTAATTTAAAGAAGCATTCTTTCGTTGAGAGAACATTGCACAAATATCATCTTTGGGTAAGTTTCCTCACTTTGAAGGTCCTAAAATCTTCACAAGAGAGCACTGTGCTGTTTGTACATCTCACTTTCAATATCAAAGTGACCCCTAACCCCTAGACCACTACCTAAACCTCACCTCGAGTTACTAGGTGGGCTTCCCATAGAGATATAAATACCTATCTAGTGTGAGGGCATTATGGCTAGTCTCTCTCTCTCTCTCTCTCTTTCTTTCTCTCTCTCTCCCCCCCCCCCCCCCCCCCAGACCTTCAGGTATTAGTGCACTTTGCAATAAACTGCCTATTATCATTAAACACACCCCTTTTCCTATCACATGCAATATTTTTCACATTTTGATAAATCCAGGCCATAGTTTGTAAGTATGGCTATTAATTCTGCAGGCCTTTCTTTTTTAATTTTTCATTTCTTTCATTTTTTGCTGTTTTATGTACTTTTTTTTTTTTTTTAGTAAGTCATTCAGCTGCTGTTTGTGGACATGATTATATGGTTTTTAATTGTACCCTACTTTGAACTGTGGAACATGAAGGGAAATAAATGGTTTTAAATAAATAATGAATCATTAAACACTATGCTTTAATGAAGTTAAAAAATCAATTAACTGAATATTAAAAATAATTTAATTGTTGGCAAATACATACATGGGCAGATTTTAAAAGCCCTGCTCGCGTAAATCCACCTGGATTTAGGCGAGCAGGGCCCTCGCGCGCCGGCGCGCCTATTTTGCATAGGCCGCCGGTGCGCGCAGAGCCCCGGGACGCACGTAAGTCCCGTTTTCTTTAAGGGGGTGTGTCGGGGGCGTGTCGGGGGCAGGGCCGAATGATGCGGCATTTCGGGGGCGGGACTGGGGGCGTGGCGCCGGCCCGGGGGCATGGTCCAGGCCTCCAGACCAGCCCCCGGGTCAGATGACGGTGCGCCAGCAGTCCGCTGGTGCGCGTAGATTTACGTCTGCTTCTAGCAGGCGTAAATCGAAGGACAAAGGTAAGGGGGGGGGTTAGATAGGGGCCGGGGGGGGGGGTTAGGTAGGGGGAAGGGAGGGGAAGGTGAGGGGAGGGCGAAAGAAAGTTCCCTCCGAGGCCGCTCCAATTTCGGAGCGGCCTCGGAGGGAACGGAGGCAGGCTGCGCGGCTCGGCGCGCGCAGGCTGCCCAAAATCGGCAGCCTTGCGCGCGCCGATCCAGGATTTTATAAGATACGCGCGGCTATGCGCGTATCTTATAAAATCCAGCGTACTTTTGTTTGCACCTGCTGCGCGAACAAAAGTACATGATTGCGCTTTTTTTTTAAATCTACCCCACAATGTTGTCATTGTTTTATTGTTATAAGTATATGATTGTTTTGTTTCACTCTATCTCATTATTAATTTTCTACAAATCAAATCAAGAAAACCTTGATAAAAGAAAACATAATCACAATCAACCATATAAAGAAAATGAAAAGAATACTAGTATAATATTGCAATTCAACCATTCATTTAGTTCAAATTTTGGGGCGATACATATAAGAAATACATTTACTCAAGATTAAGCTAAGGCATATTTCAAAAGTGTTATGGGGCTATGGCAGTTGGAGAACTCCTATTTTGTAAAAATTCTTCCAACTCTATTGGATCAAAGAAAATATACTTAGATCTCTCTAGTTTCACTATACATTTCCAAGGAAATTTAAGAAGGATACTAACTCCTAATGTAATCACTCTTCTTTGTTTTTTTTAAAGAAACATTTTTCTTCCTTATTGTGTTTCTCTGACAACATCAGGGAACAACACTATTTTTTGCCCTAGGATAAAGGAATCATTAACATGAAAGAACAATTCAAAGTCAGTTGCTTGTCAGACTCATGAGCAAAGTTTATTAATAGAATAGCTTTATACATAATGTCAGGCTGCAACTGCTCTAAAAATACAGTATGATTAAAATTTTCAGTAGAATATTCGACTTATAATCTTTTTCTTCATCAGAAACTTTTGTTTATTTCTTTGATAAATAACTATCTTTTGAAGTAGAGGGAATAGATTCACTAGATATCATCAAAAAATCCAAATAGAACCTTTTCAGCATTTCAAAGGTAATAATTAGATGGCATCTACAAATGATAAACAATCTCAAATGTAAACCCCAATCATAATTGCCAACATTCTCCAATTTCTGATGTAATATCAGTCACTGCTGCTGGCACGCTTTCATACTGGTGCAAGTTTTAAAGTCTTCCACAATCAGCGTACATGATCGCAGCGGTTTGCAATTCTGTGACTTTTCTGAAAATTTAAACCCACCCCCCCCTTTCAGGTTTTACTCCACATGTATTATACCCTAGAACCACCAGTGGCATATTTTCATGCTGGTGAATGTTTTTCTTTTTCCTGCTCATCCTGATTCGTCTTGTGAGCTGATTTGACTTCTATCTTCACTCTGACAGTTGCATCAGTGATTATGCAAATCAGTGCAACTCCCTCCAGCTCTCCCTCCCCCCCACCCCTCCACCTGCTGTGAAATTGCATCATCCATAGCATGTCTTAGCTTGCCAAGGATATTGTTATTCTTCCCCTTTGTTTGTCTCATAAAAAAAAAAAATGTGTCCTGCCTTTGGAGTTTGCACTCTAGCTTGAATTCCTAGACAATCAGTTTCATAAGAGCTACAAAGCTGGCCCACACATTATCCATTTTCTGTTCCTTTCCCTCAAGTATTTCTTTCTGCAAGCTTTTTTTCCTTATTCAAGTTAACACTTTTTAAAAAATATATATGAGATAGCATAAATAAAACTGCAGCAGCCAGAAAGGAACCAATTGTGCTTGCAGCCATTATTTGGCAGATTTCTTTAGCAGGAGTTCCACTCCCCATGTCAGCAGAAATCCCATCCCCCGAACCTCTTCCCCACCACACACACACACTTTTTTAGTAAACAGTCAAGCCCCTTGCATATGCTGATCCTTCTTGGATTTGTGAATGTGTGTGGTTGGTGAATTATTGCTGAGATTAATCTTGTTGCATAAACCCAGCACTTGCAGTTGTATGCATGATGAGGAAAAAAGTAGCTTGCTAATCCTGTATGCCCCAAAAAAATGCCAGGGAGATTACACAATAGAAAAGAGGTGATTTGAATTCATCAGAAAATACCACTTCTAAAGAAAGAAGACAACCAAAGCATTTGTGGGTTATGCAGCATCACTTTTCTGCTCATTGGCCTTGGGAATTAGCACTGAGTACTCTTTTGAAAATTGATCCATTGATATTAGAGCATTAAAATGCTTCTCCATATATAATGAGTTGATTCAGCACTGATGATAGGATGTGATTATTCTTTCATTTCTTAAAAAACATCTAAAAAGCTTAATGAAATGACCACCTATACAAAATATACCAGATTTCACACTGAAGACACCTGCTGTTGTGTTGAACACTTGAGGGTATTGAGAATAAAACAGCAAATTTTCCATGGCTAGCATTGTTATACAAATGTTCACATTATTAATGACAATCCAATCTTCAGCATGTGCTGCAAGGACACACATTTATCTGATAGCCTGGAATCTCTACGGATGAGCATTATAAATAGAGGGGCAAGCTTCCCATAGTTTGCTGACCTAACTCTAATGAAAAATAACTGCTTCTAATACATCCAAAGATCTAATGTTATAGAGGTCTTTAACAGTAAATGACCCAGAATGTTTTTAATGTTATTTTGAGTGTATTTGAAGACAACACTAAGTAATAGGTGCTAAAATGTCTAACCCTCTTACATAAATATACAGTAAATATATATATTTATTTTATCTATCTATCTCTCCTTATATATATATATATATATATTTACACAAAGGAAATTCCAAAAGACAAAGAAAAGCACTGATGTATAGACTAAATCTTCAGTATTACACAATTAACACTTAATCTTTATTAATGACTTACATAATTATACATAAAATGAATGAGCTGCTATTGAAATGCATTACCAAATTATCAAATAATATGCAGAAATTTCCTAACTAACCGGGTCATTCATCAAAATGTGTTAGGGCATTATTTTTCGCATTGCAAGATGCGCATGCAAATTTTGAAAACGAGGGGCGTTTAACATATCATGCATAGTGTAATGCATGCTTTAATGTCGGAAATAACTACACTGAGGAAGAGGGTGCATTAAGCTATGGTGAGAGTACATTGTAGAAATTTCATCTTTGTGTACCTTTCCTCATTCCAAATCACATCAAATGTTCACTGATGTGAACTGTGTTGTCTTTACCTCTGACTGTGCATGTAAAACTGGCTGAAGGTTTTATACAAATTAAACAAATATTATTCTCCCATGTATTCTGATCAAGTTTCCAGGATGTGAAGCTATATATCTCCAATAATGCCCTGTTTCACCGGCAATAGGCTTTCCTCAGGGGGAACCCTTGGAGATGTTACAATCACATTATGTGCATTTAACTGATTTAGAGTCAGATCAGCACTGAGACCATGCAAGGTGCTAAGTTGACGATGACTCAAAAAAATAAGTAGCTTCTCCTAAAATTCATATTGACTTTCAGATCACTCATACAGGATATGAGAACAGCACCCCACCAGGATTTCTAAGCTCCACCTCAAAGCTCAGATTTGCAGAGCGGCAAGAAAGTAATTAGACTGATTCAGCTACCTGATATTAAGTGGGGTGTTCTGTCCTGAAAGACACCATTCAAATAAATGCTGCCTTGTGAATAGAAGCCAATGGGCTTATACTGATGTCTCCAACAGACCTTCCTCCCATAGCAGCTGTGGCAGGAACTAAAACAAGGCATATTTATTTATATATTTGCCTATTTTCCAAATTATATTTATTTATTTTCCAGTTCTTCTATATCGAACCCACAGGGAATACCTAATCAGTGCAGTGTACAACAATAAAAGACATAACCAAATAATGCATACAACATAATCAGCAATAATCCAGTTAATTATCCTAATTAATCAGCATAATCCAATTAATACTAACCTTCTTGTCTGATTTCCATCCAAATCCATTCCAGATCTAATCCAAATAATGAAGTATTGACTGGGATACAATAAAAGTACTGTATAGAAAGATAATTTTCTACAGTATATTTTGATTGCTATAACAAATAATGTAGCACTGGGTGGAGGGGGGGGGGGGGGGGGTGGTGGAGAATATCAATACTTACCAAGAATTGTTTAAATAGGAGAGTAGCTTAATCATATTGGATAAATGCTATCTGGCAAAACTGCTTGAGATCCTCCTAGAGCAATAGGTTTTCTTTAAGAATAGATATACTTGCAGGTCAGTCAAATAAATATGATATTATGAGCCAATGAAAAGCAGAGATGTGTTATGTTGACATTCACATCCAGGGAGCTATATATAAAACTTTGGCATAGATATCAAATGCTTTATGGATGTTTATGCTTCATGAGCTTACCCATACAAGCAGCATAAAATAGGGATGTGCAAAGGCAAAAATGATGTTTCAGTTCATTTATTTGTTTCATAGGTCACAATCATTTATTTGGTTTGTTTCAAACAAACATATTTTTCATTTATTCATATTAATTGTTTTCTTTAAAGTCAATGGGAGAAGCAATGCAGTCTATTTTGGGTTCCCAAATCGGAGATTTTGAATCATTTCTAATGAAACTTACAGGTAAACATCATCAGAAGGGTGAAGGCACTCTAATACATAAAGACTATTTCAGTGTGGTACCAAAAATAGCATAAATATCCCAAAGACCTGCAATGGGGCAAAACAATACCAGCAGTGACAGGAATTCTCCAAGGCACTGTCAGAGGAGCAAAGCAGCAGTGAGAGTGGCCAGAAGACCCCAAGGCTCCAAAAATAGAACAAAGGGCACAAAAAACAGAGGCATGAATTCCCTCTAAAGCTGCATGAGAGGGGCAAAGATTCATTGTAACATTCATTGGCACATAATATCATATTTATTTGACTGACCTGCAAGTATTTCCATTTTTAAAGATCTCAATTAATTTAACCAGGTGGCATTTATCCAATGTAATTAAGCTACAGTAGTCTCCTACTTGGCATGAACAGCACAAGGAACCGTTAAGCGGGAACAAAGCACCATAAGAGCCAGGAAAACCCCCAAGGCAAAGATAGTCAAAGCAGCAGAAAGCAGGGCATGAAGACACCAAACCATCATAAGAAGCAAAACGCAGCCACCAACAGTGAAAAGAACACCCAAGGTTCCAAAACAAAGGCAAAGGACTTCAACAAACTGGTAAATGCCCTAGGCAGGGAGAAGACAGAGGAGATCCTTGGAGGAGGCCTCATGGAGTTTCTAGATCGCATTATTAGGGGAAGGGTCTGGCTGTACAGGCTTAGAGTTAGTCTTCCCCTTAGCTATGTCTAATCTCTGCCTCCTTCACCTCCTCTCTGGTTGCTAGAGGTGCTAAATTTTCTTCAGCAACTAGTTGTTCAATATCCTTTCATTCAGAAAACCAAAGACACAATTCTTCTTCTGAATCAATTTTGAAAATACTTCCTCCATTACCTGGAAGCAATAATGGAGGAGTACAGACCTGATTTTGGGTGTTGCACTTCTGCAGCCTCTGTCTTTTGCTGTGGTATAATCCATCAAAGGTTAATACCAGATAAGACCAATAGTTGTAAGAACTGTAACTGAAGGGGGTTTGAAGAACATGAAACTATTAAAGATACCTGGGTAGGTCTGTGTAAAGCATCAGATTTCCAAGGCAAGACCAAAGTTGACAAGTACTATAAGAGAGGGTAATTTGAAAAAAAAAACCCAAAACTTGAAAACAGCTGGAGCAGAAACAGAACTACATGAAAGGTACCAAAAGCAGCAGCAGCAACAATAGTGGTGCTGGAGATTAAAAGCACAAATGGTAGATGCAGAGCAATATTAGAGGAAGAGTGGTAGCAAGGCCCAAGATATACAGTGAGGGCTAAGGCAGGAAGAAGAATGACATCCAAACCCAAGGCACCAAGAGAGGCAAAGTAGTACCAGGAGTGGCATGAAGGGCCCAAGGTACAGAGAAGGGTAACCAAAATGATAAAGGGGGTGGAACTACTTCCCATGAGAAAAGACTAAAGAGGTTAGGGCTGTTCAGTTTGGAGAAGAGACGGATGAGGGGAGATATGATAGAGGTTTTTAAAATCATGAGAAGTCTAGAATGGGTAAATGTGAATTGGTTATTTACTTTTACGGATATTAGAAAGACTAGGGAGTACTCCATGAAGTTAGCATGTAGCACATTTAAAACTAATCAAAGTAAATTATTTTCCAATCAACACACAATTAAACACTGGAATTTGTTGCCAGGGGATAGTGTAGTTAATGTAGCTGGGTTTAAAAAAAGGTTTGGATAAGTTCTTGGAGAATGCCATTACCTACTATTAATCAAGTTGACTTAGAAAATAGCCACTGCTATTACTAGCATCAGTAGTGTGGGATATACTTAGCTTTTGGGTACTTGCTAGGTACTTGTAGTCTGGATTGGCCACTGTTGGAAACAGGATGCTGGGCTTGATGTTCCCTTGATCTGACCCAGTATGTCAATTTCTTATGCTCTTATGTTCTTAAAGGTCAATGAATGGTGCAGCAAATGTGCAAAGCATCAGATTACCAGGGCATGATCAAGAGCTGGCAAGAACTCTAAGGGAAGATAATTTAAAAGAATCTCAAAGACAACTGAAGCTGAGGCAAAACCACCCAACAATATCAAGAATGGCTAGGTGCCTCAGCAGCTGTACTGCAGAAAAAAAGCACAAATGATAGGTGCAAAGGAACACTGTGTCACGGCAGTAGAGTTTGAACCTGCAGGTCCAGGTGTTTGAAGATTATCTTCATATCCTACCCAGCAGTCCCCAGGAAAGGACTCCAGAGGTCACTGTGAGCAAATCCAGGCTTCAGGTGCCACATCCCCAGCTTCCAGAGGCCTTGCACCCCCTTGCAGCAGAAGAGGACTAGAAGGCTCATCGGCATATACTACTTAGCAGCTCCTGGGAGAGACTCCAGAGGTCACGGCAAGCGAATGCAGACTTTGGGCTCCATAGCACCATTTACCAGATGCCCCACACTCCTTGCAGCAGAAGAGGACAAGAAGGCACATCTGCATATTCTACCCAGCTGCCCCTGGGAGAGGACTCCAGAGGTCACCATGAGTAAATTCAGGCTTCAGGCTCCACAGCTACAATCTTTCTCATTTCTTTTAACAGGCACCAGAAGCTACCAAAAATTGAAGCATGGCTGGAATCATCATATTGTAAAACCTGTTGCCACTGTAACCAGTTCTACTGCTGTCCAAATGCCTGATCCATAGTCAAGAACCATTTCTAGAGCAATGAAAGATGTCTACAGATTGACACCCTCAGGAAAGAGGTAGCAAAAACACAAAGAGGAAGTGGTGAGACTAAGAAGCATCTGGGAGAATGTGGACATCATCAATGAAATGCTTATCAAGGCAACTAAGATGGAGAATTCAAACAGAGTGGAAGGTGAAATTGGGCCATGAGATGACAGTTGGACCCAGATTACTATGGCTACTAGACCCTACACCATGACTCCAATTTCATTTTGGGTTTAGTGCGCACTAATGAGGTTAGTGCGCACTAACAAAAAATTGTTAGCGCGCACTAACAGGAGTTAGTGTGCACTAAACCGAAATTCGGGTCTCCCTGAATTTTAAAAGCCCGAACTGCAAGAAATACAAGATTTCCTGCGGCGGGCCAAAAACGAAGCCCGAACTGATAGGTTCGGGCTTTGCACATCCCTACCAGTTAGTCCCTGCAGATTTCTCAGTACAGCAGTTTTGAAAGGGCCATAGACTTGAACTGAATCACAAACTAATAAGATGAAAATGTTTGTTTAAATTTGTGGGCATCCTTCATTAGGTTTGGGGATTCACAAATGAAACAAAAATGTTCTTGTTTGCTACATGTTTCAAATGAATGCATATTCCTAGCATAAAAGCTGAGAAGGAAATGATGTCTAGCCAGCTATGGCAGATGTATACTTAGAGATTGATTGATTAAGATTTTTTTTTTTTTTTGCCATTCTGTGTCTATGGGAAAAAAAAGCTTAGTAAATCTGTCCCTTAGAGAGAGATTATTGTAATGTTCACTCTCTGCCTGACAAAGTGTACTCATAGAGTGATTTGTTTCTCACATGAAAAGGAACAATAACTCTGGCATGTGATATAGTAGGAAGCAACATCTTTTATGAATATTGGGAAATTAGTTTTACAGTACTTGTTACATAAAAAAAATTTCAACATCCCACCGCCAAGGGGAAATGTATATCACAGATCTTTTTATGTAGTAGGTGGGGGAGGGGTTTGTGTGTGTATTGAGGACTGGCCCAGCAGGCTTCTTTCATCTAGCTGGCAGAGGGACTCTATTGAGGACTGGCCCAGCAGGCTTTTTTCATCGAGCTGACAGAGGGAATCTGTAGTGAGGATGGGCCCAGCAGGCTTCTTCCATCTAGCCAGCATAGGAACTCTGTAGTGAGGATGGGTCCAGTAAGCTTCTTCCATCTAGCCAGCACAGAAACTCTAAACAGAGGCCCAGCCAGGCTTGTTTTGACAAGTCTTGTTACTTGGCATTATATGCCACCAGTTCTGCAGCTTCATGGTCCTTTCCCATGGGTTGGCTTGTCACTTAAGAGTGGCATGTTTTTGGGGGGCTTACCCCTGGCCTATCTCTTGGGTTGGGGACTGCTGCAGGGCATTGAGTTCTGGGATGCTGGGGAAGGCATAGGTAGGCTATGGCATGCATTGCAGAATCTAAGTCAACACACTGGTCATGTTGTTGAAGGATGGTGGGGTTGGTTTTACCTGCGGGGTTGAGCCCCGCAGGTCCCCACCGTCCGGAGGCGAGGCTGGCCGGGAACAGAGGCAGACAGGAACTTAGCCAGTACCGGGCCTCGTTCCCCGCAGGTTGCGCCCTTGGGTGCCGGGGCTGGCTGGTTTTAGGTGCACCTCCATATGTCTGGTCCCAGAGAGACTAGGTGGCTGGAAGCAGAGAGTGTCGGAGAGGTTAGGTTCAGTCCAAGACCGAGGTACTCTCGGAGAGAGAGGGAGAGTAGGCCTCAAGGGGTGAAGTACTATAGCAGTTCCAAAAGCAGTAGAACAGGACTACGTGGGACTGGCCCTGAGGAGAGGAAGTGCAGGAGCAGAGGCTTGTATAGTGGTATGCTGAAGTAGGGCTAGAGCTTGGAATCCGCTGTAGCAGGTTCGAGTAGAGAAGAAGCGCTGTGGGACTGCCTGACAGACGGCAGTGCAGTAACAGGAACCTGTGATGTAGAAGCACTGAGAGGTGCCCCGGGGAGCGGGGACACCGAGACACAGTCCTGTAATGTAGAAGCGCTGAGACAGGTCCAGAGCAAAAGTGTAGAGACAGTGCCTCGTGATGTAGAAGCTCTAACCCAGGCCCCGAGGGACGGAAGCACCGTGACAGGATCTCGTGATGTAGCAGCACTGAGCCAGGTCCCGAAGAGAGGAAATGCTGAGGCAGGATCCCCGATGTAGAAGCACTGAGGCTGGTCCCGAGGAGCGGGAGTGCAGAGACAGGATCCCAGATGTAGAGGCACTGAGACAACCCTGAGGAGCAGGAGCACAGAGACAGAGTCCCAGATGTAGAAACTCTGAGCCAGGCCCCGAGGAGCGGGAAGAGCCGAGACAGAGTCCCAGATGTAGAAGCACAAAGAGCGAATACCAGCGAATAGAACAGGGATCCATAGAGCAGGAACAACAGGGCCGGAGTACTGGAGCAAGCACCAGTTAGGAACCAGGGAACTTGTTGCCAAGTTGGTTAGTGGTGGATGGAGGTAGTCCTTAAGTATCCCGGGCCAGTGATGTTATCGGCCAGAGATGAGCCTGGACTTCCCGCCATTGGCCCTTTAAAGGAAGGACAGATGGAGTGCGCACATGCCTAGGGAGGCCCAGGGACAGAACGCTGGTCGGCGGTGCCCCAGCCACCACGTGGAGCACAGGGAGCCAGAAGAAATGTGGTGGCAGCGACTGGCTCTGGCCGTGAGAGTACCAGGAGTAGAGGATCAAGCATGACATGAAGTGAGTTGAGCCGGCTGCAGGTGGCCGCGGCCAGTGGACGTAACAATCAATGTCCAACTCTTGATTCCAAAGGAACAATATTTTATCATAGTTTGGAGGTTTTTCCTTTTATAACAAAATAGAATAAACAGAGAAGACGGTATGCCGAACCGGATCTTACATGTTGAAGAGGTCAGAATAACACTCTATTTTTGTGTCTCAATTCTTTCAGATTCAGTGAATAGATGTAGTGCCTGGCCTGCAAGTAGGCAAAAAACTATTTGTTATCAAGCCCATAATCCTGTTTCACCTCCTGAAAAGGTTTCATCAGTCTCGTCTCATAAAAAAATGGGATGACACCTGAAGCCTATTGCCTCTTAAATAGAGAAAATCCCTGAGTGGAATCCTAGAAGAAAAGTCGTTTTACCTCTAAATGGTAAATATTTGAGATCTCACTCCTTAACTGTAATTTCTTATTAAGCCATTTCCAGGAATGCAGCAGTGGTAGAACCTAAAGACTGCTTTGAGATGTTTGGCAAGCCACCTGGAAACTGTGTAAGATATAATGAAGGCCGAGAGGAGACATAAGGGGTCTTACACTTGCAGAGGAGGTATAGAAGTCAGTTCCTACTAACTAGTCTCCCACATGCTGGAGATTAGATAGTATACAGCTTTAAGAGAGTAGTGAGTCTAAGATTAAAAGATGTATCTTTATTGGCTGAAGTCTTAAAACTAAATAGCACAATGTTTTTTAAATATAATACAGCAAACTTTAATGTTTGTTAATGAGAGTTCTTTGGTAGGTTACTTCTATCTACTAGAAACTGCAGCTAACAAGGAACAGAGAATCTATAGGCATAGAAAAAGCATATGAAGTAGAATCAAGAAACTTGCCAGCTTTCTGGGAAAAAGGGAACATCACCATCTCCACTTCTGAAGAGCCTTCTCAAGAGCACACACTGCTACTTGCAATCAACCCTTACTGAGAGTAGCAACTCCACACTTATGATCAGATCACACTCTGAAGACCTTTAGGTGGGGACCAAACTATTAGATTCTTGCTGCCACCTCTATGGATAACAAACTATTTATGACCATCTTTTCCTCTTATTCTTGCTCCTACATGACTTTCAACATGAAAAGAAAGGGTTAAGAAACAGGAACATTAAAATAAGAACATAAGAAATACCACTCCAATGGGTCAGATCAAGGTCCATCGAGCCCATCATTCCATCTTTGATAGTTATCAGTCCAGATCACGAGTACTGGGTAGATCCTAAAAGGTAGATTTAATTTTTCTTACTAACTCCCAGGGATAGCAATGGCTTCCTTAATCAACATGACCATAATGTTTTATGGACTTTTCCTCCAGGAACATGCCCAAACCTCTTTTTAACCACATAATGGGCCTTATTTTCTAAGACTATCGCAGGCTTGCGCTAACAGCACAAGCCTGTGATAGCTAGCGAAGGTAGTGCACACCTGTGCTACCTACATCAGGGTGGAGTCAGCCCCAGAAGAGGAGGAGTTGGGGCGTCACTGGGGCTGACTCTGCAAGGACGGCACAGACAGCAAAAAGGTAAGAAGCCTTTTCGCTGTCTATTTTGCGCCCAATAACTACACCTTTTATGGTGTAGTTATTTGACGTGATGCCGGTAGCAATCGCACCGAGGCGGTGCGATCGCTGCCGGCTAGTGCAGGACCGCCCCCCCCCCCTGTTTTGTCCCCCCCCCCCCCCCACCCTCTGTGACCACCGGATTTTCTACATTCTGCGAACTTAGAAAATCCAGCCCAATGCTAGTTGTCTATTCTAGACCACAATCTCTGGAAACAGATTCCACAGCTTGATTGTGCATTGAGTGACACTTAGAAGCAGCTAGCATGACATGTTATATTTTCTATTACATAATGGTTTACTGAATAGTTATCAAGTGATAAAATAAATTTGCTATTTGTAATGACACATCTGTTTTAGGGATACATAATATTTAAGCACATTAATCTTCTCTGCCATATTACTAATTAACGCTAGAGGTTTAATTGCATGTGTCATAATTATCACAAATAATAATAACATTTTAATTAAGTGTCTTAGCAAATGTTTACTCTAAATAAGCTAGTTATTGGTAGTTAATAAAAATCTAATTGTTAAAATTAGAACATTAATATTGAAAAGCATGTTTAAAACAGAATCAATAGAACTCTGTCTTCTTATGAAAATATGCTTAATATTTTGACAGAAACAACACCTGATCCTGCTTCTTAGTTAATGATTTTTAGCATGGTGTAGACCAATGTAGGCAGACAAATCTCTAAAATTAATATTCAAATAAATAAGTAAATAAATAATTAACGTTGACAAAGAGAAAAATTCAATAGTATCTCTAACAGAAAGTGTTAATATATTCTGACGGGTAGAAACTCATACTATATTTTCAATGCATCACTGTTTACAATTTTTATAGAAAGATAATGATTCTAAAATTTGTGACATTGCCAAACTGAAACTCTTCATTTGGGATGCATGTCTTTCCTCTACTTGATTCATTTTTTAAGGAATGGCTAAGATATTAGGGCTCTATAGCAGCTACTCTATCTCTTTGCCTAGCTTCCATGAAAGAGCTAGGCAAGGAGATAGAGTAGCTAGTAAGTATGGAATGTAGGAAAAGTTAAAGCTACAATATAATGGAAGATCATAAATTGTGGTGGATTCTGCCACAATCCTCATTATTCCTTTATAAAAATATTTAATATCTAGCTTACTTTGCTGAGAAATTTGGATAATCCAACTATATTTCAAAGTGCATCCAGATGACCCTTACAGCAGAATAATGCCTTCTCTAATAGGGGCTCATAATCCACTGATCTGAGAGAATCTCAGTGATATTTACATAATATATACCTATTCGTAATTACACAAAAAAAGAGCATATCAAATGTTGAACACATAACTGCACACAGAACTAGACATTAACCAACAACCAATTGAGCATATCATCCAGACACATACTTGCACACATCTGAGGTCTATTCATTTATTTATATAACATTTGATTATACACCCTTTAATCTTATAACATCAGAGCACTCTTAAATACAATATATAAAACATAAAATTCTGCAGATCATTTTTGCTCGTCACTCTGTCCTCTTACTATTATTCCCCTAAAAAAGAAATAAAAAGCCATGCTTTCGCCAATTTCCAAAACTTTATATAATTCAACTCATTTCTAACTTCCAATGGTAACCCATTCCACAACACAGACCCTTAATAATTAAAGGTTGTGTGACAAGTAAATGTCAACTTGAAATCTGCCAAAGCCAGAAACCCAATAATGCCTATGTGAGGACCATAATGACCATGTAGGCTCATATTTTGTCAGCAGATTATGCTTATGTATGGATTATCCTCCTCCACCCTGCAGATTCATCAGTCCCTCTCTGACATGCCCTGGAAATTTAGCTTGGATAGGACACCAAACACTAATATTGTTTAGAGATGTGAATCGTGTCCTCGATCGTCTTAACGATCGATTTCGACTGGGAGGGGGAGGGAATCGTATCGTCGCTGTTTGGGTGTTTAGAGTATCGTGAAAATCGTTAAAATCATGAACCGGCACACTAAAACCCCCTAAAACCCACCCCCGACCCTTTAAATTAAATCCCCCACCCTCCCGAACCCCCCCCAAATGCCTTAAATTACCTGGGGGTCCAGCGGCAGTCCGTAGCTAAATCGGGGGAAGGGGGAGGGCAGGAAAACCAGCACACTAAAACACCCTAAAACCCACCCCCGACCCTTTAAATTAAATCCCCCACCCTCCCGAACCCCCCCCCCAAATGCCTTAAATTACCTGGGGGTCCAGCGGCGGTCCGGAACGGTCTCCTGCAATTGAATCATGTTGTTTTCAGCCGGCGCCATTCTGCGCCGCCATTTTGCAAAATGGCGGCGCAAAATGGCGGCGGCCATAGACCAACACGATTCGACTGCAGGAGGTCATTCCGGACCCCCGCTGGACTTTTGGCAAGTCTTGTGGGGGTCAGGAGGCCCCCCCAAGCTGGCCAAGAGTCCCTGGGGGTCCAGTGGGGGTCCGGGAGCGATTTCCTGCCACGAATCATTTTCCATACGGAAAATGGTGCCGGCAGGAGATCGACTGCAGGAGGTCGTTCAGCGGGGGTTCCGGACCCCCGCTGAACGACCGGCAAAATGGCGGCGCAGAATGGCGCCGGCTGAAGACAACATGATTCAATTGCAGGAGGCCGTTCCGGACCGCCGCTGGACCCCCAGGTAATTTAAGGCATTTGGGGGGGGGGGGTCGGGAGGGTGGGGGATTTAATTTAAAGGGTCGGGGGTGGGTTTTAGGGGGTTTTAGTGTGCCGGTTTTCCTGCCCTCCCCCTTCCCCCGATTTACGATTTTTTGACGATAAATCGGGGGAATTGGTATTGTATCGTGGCCCTAATGATTTTTGACGATTTAAAATATATCGGACGATATTTTAAATCGTCAAAAAACGATTCACATCCCTAATATTGTTAGAAAAAATGAAAGGGAATTGTGGCATCTTATTGATTAACCAATTTATTGAGGCATGAGTTTTCAAGAACAAGAGTCCACTTTGTTAGATACATGAAATAGTCAAGTAAGGGGGTATGTATAAATGAAAATGGAGTAGGGAAGGTGAAAGGATACAAAGGGGAAGAGTACAAGAATGAGCCTCATAAATTGTAGTCGATGTTGTTGGGTCCTATAATAGTTTTTCACAAATAATATGGGAGTTGAGTAGGCATCTGGGTTTGTGTCAGGGTCTGGTCTCTGAGCTGGTGTTACTGTTGTGTGGTTTGTGCTTGCTAGTGAGCAACCTATATGAGGTTAGAAAGCCAGGCTAGAGCTAACACGCGAGGGCTATGAGAAGGTATTATCATTGCCTAACATGGGTTATAGATTCTTGATTATTTACAGTACTTGTGCAACAATATGACAAGACCCAGCAACACTGATTACAATATCTGGCTATCATTTACCTGCTCTTCCTCTAATTTAATATACACCATCATCTGCGAGCAATGCCCCTCCACTGTCTATATAGGACAAACAAGTCAATCCTTAAGAAAAAAGAACAAATGGCCACAGATTTGATATCAGAAATGGTAACATTAAAAAGCCAGTAGGAGAATATTTTAACTTTCCAGGACACTCTGACTTTAAGGGTGCGGTACTTCAGCAAATAAACTTCAAGGGACACTCTAATATGAAACTGCCAGATAAGAACTCATCAAGAAACTTGACACCCTCTTCCTAGGCCTGAGTAGGGAAAATAGCCATGGTAAATTGCCGGTGTGAATTGACTTAAATATACTCAGATTATCATGCCTTTTGTTCCTCTTATGCACTATTATTGTCAATTAGCTTCACTATGCTGATATTATCACTTCTTTTCTATACTCATGCATCTATACCCACCTCCTGGACAGCATCTGAAGAAATGGACTTTTGTTCTCAACAACTCATGGCTCAATAAGTTGGTTAGTCTATAAGGTGCCAGCAAGTGTTTTTGAGTTACAGACTAATACAGATATCCATGTAAAAGATATTAGGGTGACAAATAAACATTAGGGATGTGAATCGTTTTTTGACGATTTAAAATATCGTCCGATATATTTTAAAACGTCAAAAATCGTTAGGGCCACGATACAATACCAATTCCCCCAATTTATCGTCAAAAAATCGTAAATCGGGGGAAGGGGGAGGGCAGGAAAACCGGCACACTAAAACACCCTAAAACCCACCCCCGACCCTTTAAATTAAATCCCCCACCCTCCCGAACCCCCCCCAAATGCCTTAAATTACCTGGGGGTCCAGCGGCACACTAAAACATGGCACACTAAAACCCACCCCGACCCTTTAAATTAAATCCCCCACCCTCCCGAACCCCCCCCCCCCAATGCCTTAAATTACCTGGGGGTCCGTAGCCTTAAATTACCTCCGTAGCGGCGGTCCGTAGCTAAATCGGGGGAAGGGGGAGAGCAGGAAAAGCGGCACACTAAATCGTGTAGTCTTCAGCCGGCGCCATTTTGCAAAATGGCCGCCGCAAAATGGCGGCGGCCATAGACCAAAACGATTCGACGCAGGAGGTCGTTCCGGACCCCCGCTGGACTTTTGGCAAGTCTTGTGGGGGTCAGGAGGCTCCCCCAAGCTGGCCAAAAGTTCCTGGGGGTCCAGCGGGGGTCCGGGAGCGATTTCCTGCTGTGAATCGTTTTCCGTACGGAAAATGGCGCCGGCAGGAGATCGACTGCAGGAGGTCGTTCAGCTGGGGTCCGGAACCCTCGCTGAACGACCTCCTGCAGTCGATCTCCTGCCGGCGCCATTTTCTGTACGGAAAACGATTCGCGGCAGGAAATCGCTCCCGGACCCCCGCTGGACCCCCAGGAACCTTTGGCCAGCTTGGGGGGGCCTCCTGACCCCCACAAGACCTGCCAAAAGTCCAGCGGGGGTCCGGAACGACCTCCTGCGTCGAATCGTTTTGGTCTATGGCCGCCGCCATTTCGCGGCGGCCATTTTGCAAAATGGCACCGGCTGAAGACTACACGATTTAGTGTGCCGCTTTTCCTGCTCTCCCCCTTCCCCCGATTTAGCTACGGACCGCCGCTACAGACGTAATTTAAGGCTACGGACCCCCAGGTAATTTAAGGCATTTGGGGGGGGGGGGGGGTTCAGGAGGGTGGGGGATTTAATTTAAAGGGTCGGGGTGGGTTTTAGGGTGCCATGTTTTAGTGTGCCGCTGGACCCCCAGGTAATTTAAGGCATTTGGGGGGGGAGTTCGGGAGGGTGGGGGATTTAATTTAAAGGGTCGGGGGTGGGTTTTAGGGGGTTTTAGTGTGCCGGCTCACGATTTTAACGATTTTCACGATACTTTACACACCCAAACGGCAACAATACGATTCCCTCCCCCTCCCAGCCGAAATCGATCGTTAAGACGATCGAGGACACGATTCACATCTCTAATAAACATACAGACAGTGCAATCTCATAAGTCTTCTTCCCTTTGGGGCAGTAGGTCATCTGAACTCCCATGGGATCCATCTGCCCAGGATAGTTCAAACCATGGGAGAGCTGCTACATGTCCAGTAATATGTGAGTTGCAGACTTCCATGCACCTTAGAAGGAATATTGACTATAGCTACTATATTAAAAGTTCCAATTCCAGTATGTGTAACCCATATATGAAATTTTAACACTCAAAAGTCTTTGATCTTGCATAAATTAGAATGTTTATTTCTCCTAATGAAGAACTTAAATCTCACTAACATATTATATTTTGAAAGCAAAAAATATAGTATGCAAATTATATTTTTGTGACTGCTAAAATATATTCTTAAAACACCTTATTTACCTTTACTTTCTCTGCAAAACATTCTTAGTGCCTAGTTCTTTTCCTTTGAATTTTTCAGAGGCTTTCCATAGTTTTTCAAGTTATACTATGTGGCATATGTGTTGCGATCCTGCCCGCGAGGAGCGCGGGCAGGCTTTTACCTCCACGCGGCCGAGTCGGGCCGCTGACGCTGCTGCCTCCGCGGCAGGCGTGCCGCCGTCTCCGGGCTCCTTCCCAGCTGCTTCCAGCCCTGCGCAGCAGGGTCTGACCATCGGGAGCTCTCCCACGTGGCTGGGACAGCTGCAGCTGCTTCTGCTTCTCTCCGGCTTGCTGCACCCGATCCCGAGGTCCTCAACCGGCAGGGAGGCCGTCCCTGCCGGTGCCTGCTTCAGCCCGGGTCCTCGCCCAGCAGGGAGCCGTCCCTGCTGGTGCCTGCAGCTTTCTGTTCTCCCTGCAGCCAGCGTTTCTTCTCTTCTGCCTTCCTGCTTCAGTCTTCGCGGCTGGGAGCCACTCCAGCAGCCTGCCACCTCTCCAGCTTCAGGGCAGGACTGCTCCGCTGCCTGCCTGGCTTCCTTGGGCCCTCCACGTGGCTGAGGACGCCACCAGCTTCCAGCTCTCTTCTCTCCAGCTTCCTAGGGCGCGGTCGCACGCCTCTCTCCTCCTCTTCAAGGGCCAGCCGTGTGGGACCCCCTGCTGACCCCTCTCTGGGCGTGTCCTCATCAGCCCTACAAAAGGGCTCAGCATCCAGTCTAACTTTGCCTTTGCAAGGAGTTGGTCACTCCTGAGATCCTTCGCTCCAGGAGTCGTCCGTGTTCCAGCACTTCTGCAAGGTCCTGTGTTTCCTGTTACTTGTTGGAGCTCCTCGTCTTGTCCAGATGTCTGCCTTCTGTTCCAGTCCTGATGTTACCTGCTGTTCCAGATGTCCATGTTCCAGCCCTGAGGTCTGTCTCTTGTTCCAGTATCCATAGTGTTTGTTCCTGACCCTGATGCTTTTATCTGCCTTAGGCTGCCAGTGTGCAGCAAACTTGCCTTCGGCTGCCAGGAGTGCAGCACCAGCTTTCGGCTGCCAGGAGTGCAGCAACTTGCCTCGACTGCCAGGAGTGCAGTAAACCACCGCTTCCTCTTCCCTGTGCTCTCCCGGTCTCAGCGTGGTCCGCGACCAGCCTTCCTGGGCTGTGTAGGGCACACATGGGACAGGGTAGTCCGCGACTCAGTCTCACGGGTGGCCTGAGTAGGGCGCCCTGAGGGACAGTGCCCATGTCTTCCTTCAGCCCTCGTTCCTGAGTCCACCTCTGTGCATCCAGTACCTCGTCCTGAGTCCATGTCTGTGCCTGAGTCCACCTCTGTGCGTCCAGTACCTCGTCCTGAGTCCACGTCTGTGCCTGAGTCCACGTCTATGCATCCAGCCGCTCATTCCTGAGTCCACGCCTATGCCTGAATCTACATCGTTCCTGAAGTCTCGTCAATATCTCTATGTTCCAGTCTTCGCTGCCCTGGCCTCCATCCGGCCTGCCGCTTCGTGCCGTACCCTGCGGCAGGTGCAAAAGGGCTGGGAACGGTCGAAGGACTTTTCACAAGACCAACATTGCGTTGTTGGGTCTTCCGAAGCATGCAGGTCCGGAGGAGGTCCTGTCTTCCCAGTCATCACTCCAGTCTTGCTCCCATCCAGCCCATGCTCGGGCATGCCTCGCCTCCCGCGGCCCTCTTCAGAGTTCCTCTGGGGTCGAGCCGTGGCCCAAGGACACACATCTCCCAGGAAGTGGGATTGCTCTCCTAGCGCTCCCCAACAATATGTGTGGAACAGATGCAGTCCAGGTATTATTTTACTAAAATAAAATAAAATCCTTTGATTTTGGAGCCTGTTAACCAAATTGCCTTATGTGATGTTGCTACCAATTAGAGCAGATGTCTAAGGAGCCATATTGGTCCTGGAGAAAACTGGAATCTTTGTAGTTTGTGACATCTTCTCATTGGATCAATGTAAGAATAATATGGATGCTGTAGTTCATTCTATTTTTTATTTATTTTAATTAAAATATTAGTTACCCACCTTACCTTCAAATTTCTAAGTGGGTTACATGAATTTCCAAGATCACAAATGTCCTTTCTTCAATGGTCTTCACTTCATTACATTTACTTTGCTAATTATCTCTACTATCTTACATATATGAATATTTTTATTACTTGCCACAAACTATGGCCTGGATTCACCATTCTATCGCAGAATGGTGAATCCAGCGAAAATGGGGGGCGGGGGGGGGGGGCACAGAGGGAGTGGGCCTGTGAAAGCCAGCCGCCTTCGCACCACCGCGGTGTTTTTGCTGCCGGCTTTCACACCCAATAGTGCCACCGTGAAAGGTGTTGCTATTGGGCGCGCTACTGGCGACGATAACGTTGCTTACCTTATCACCACCAGCGAAGACACCGCTGAGACCGCCTCCTCACCGCCCCTACTCCTCCCCTCGCCGCCTCAACTCCGCCCCCAGCAAGCTATCACACGCGAAAAGGGACTTTTCGTGTGCTATAGAGGCTTATTGCACGCGATAAACATTTGAAAATGACCCCATATGTAATGAGTAATACATTTATTTTTATTATTGCTAGGGGTCATTTGATGTTTCTCTTTCTTTTTATGGTTTTTTTGGTCCTTCTTCCTGGAGAAGATTCATATTATCACAGAATGTATCTTGTTCATCCACATTAATTGCTAATCTGCAGTAGATGGCTACATTAAGTTTTAAGTTTATTTTTCCTACCTTTTAGAAATAATAATGCCAGAATAAATCTTGACTATTCTCCTTCAATATTGACTTTACAGTTAATTTTACGTTATTGGACATTAATCTTTCATCTAATAAATCTATGACACAATACAGACATGATCATCCATTGCGTGTGATTTTGATAATAAATCTGCACTCTGCTAGCCAACTACATACAATGCCAGAGGCTGATTAGTAAAGCATTGTGGTTTATTTTTTCTCCTCTTTTAGATAAATAATGGTTTTGCAGCACTAGAATTGCCTTCTGTTTTGGGCTTTTGGTAGAATCTTCCTGGGGTAATTGCATCAGGCTGTTACAGAAGTCCAATTTCTCATATGTATATATAATTGTGTATTATATTTTCTTTATATGTCAGTTACCAGTAGGCATGTGGATTCCATACTCTCCTACGGCGACCATGTTGGGGGTCAATATTAAAAGTAGTTTGTCCAGTTAACTTTATCTTAGCTAGACAAACCAAGGATTTAAAAGTCCAACCAGTGCAACTGCCCCTGAAATTACAGCATAGGATTTTAGACATCTAAAAATTAGCTGTCTATATGTCAGGAACATTCCAGGCAGAGCATTGTGGTCCAGCAAATGTAGCTGGATAGATTTTAGATAACCAGGTATGCCACTGAATATTCCAGCCAAGTTAGCCAGAAAAATGTATCTGGCTATCTTTGCCAGCCACCCAGTGGCTGAAAATAGACCTTGATTCCTGGGGTTCTGTGTTTGTTGCAGCAGTGATAAATGGTGAATGGAGATTCTTTGTTGTAAGCTCAGATCAAGTACAAGAAATTGCTCTAGCTCCGGTGAGAAAGAAAGAGGAGAAGAGCAACCTATTTATTTTTACCTACTTATTTGCTATTTTTGCTAGGGTCTCTAACTGTTTATCAAGGGGATTTTTTTTACTTAAATGATTGTATGAGTGGAGACTCTTTGCAGTAAGATCAAACTGTATTCAAGGAAGTGCCCTAGTTCTCAGAAGAGGGAAAGAAGAGGAAACAAAAACTTACAGTCACATTCTCTCTTCCCGCTTTCTGGCTTCCCTATGTATGTATGTATGTATGTATTTATTTATTTACATATAAGCATTTGATATTCTACCTTTTCCTAAATGTAGGCTAAGGCACATTATATAAAGTAACAGGGGATTGAGTACATAAGTAATGAATACATATAGATATGATATAAAGATTTGATTTAGATTGTAATTCAATAAATAGAAAGAAGGGTATACCAGATAGAAATAAGGAAGTGGATGCAAATTGCAGATACATAGTTAAGAAGTAAGTTAAATACCACTGGTGTGAGAGATATTAAGAACCAGTTGGAAAGAGATAGCCCAGAAGTAGATGAATCTTGTTGAGTTCGCAGTCTGGAAGACATCCCATAAGAAGGTGCTGGAGGATGAGTCTTTATAAGGGAAGGCCTAGCTAAACATTCCAGAAAGTAAGGTAAAAGGTTTCCAGCTACATTATTGGAGGTAATTTGTTCCATATTTTAGGGGCAGAGCAGCTGAATGTGCAAAGTTCTGTGCATGCTAATGTAGCTGAAGCCAATTGAGTGGAGGATTGAAGGGCCTGTTGAGAGGTTTGAAGTTCCCTTATAGGGATATAAGAGAGCAGACATTTGGAAAGATATTCAGAAGCCAGTTGATTCATACATTTGAAGATAGAGCAAAGTGGCCTCATAATCTATGCAAAATGGTAATGCAACCCATGAGGGGAGATGATTCAGGACCCAATACTTCTGAATGGGGAATGTTTCTAATGTCCAGATAAGTGATTACCAGAGCTCCTGCACTTATCAGACAGTATGACTTAAAATAAAAAGTAATGACAGAGAAGAGCTCACAAGGGGTCCAGAACTTAAAGAATATCAGCTTTTTAAAAATGGTAGCATCATTTAGTAGTTTGGGAAATTCTTTGTGTAATAGAACAGTGAGCTAAATTATAACAAGCTATAGTAAGGGCTATTCACATTTTTATGTTAGGAAAGTAAGTTAAAGTAAGGCCAAAAAGACAACAGTGTGTTTTCACAAAGAGGTGA
This sequence comes from Rhinatrema bivittatum, assembly GCF_901001135.1. Classification (NCBI taxonomy): domain Eukaryota; kingdom Metazoa; phylum Chordata; class Amphibia; order Gymnophiona; family Rhinatrematidae; genus Rhinatrema; species Rhinatrema bivittatum. The sequence continues at coordinate 101,396,811 of NC_042623.1, forward strand.
TTGAAAAATTAAGTGCAAAACAATTAATATTCTAAAATTCAAGTTATCGCAGAAAGTAGAAGACAGGAAAGATTATCTGGAAAAACTGAGAGAAGCAGGAAAAGTAATGAGAACAGTAAAGGTGCAAACTGAAGAAAAGATGACTAGAGTGGTAAAGTGAGATGAAAAGACTTTTTTTACGATATGTTAGTGAAAAGAGGAAGGCAGAGGTGGAACTGTGAAATTGAGAGGAGAAAAAGAGGAATGTGTGGAAGATAAGGAAAAAGCAGAAAAGTTCAACAAGTACTTTTGTTCAATATTTATTGCAGAAGAAATTGGGGAAGCATTATAGATAAAAGGAAGGGGTACTTATGATAGTAGAGAATGTGCATGGAACCAGCAAAACTGAAAGTAAACAAAGCTATGGGTTTTCAGTGGGATACCTCCAAGAATTTGGAGTAGCTCTAGTGAGTCTGTTAAATGATCTGTTAATTGATCTTTGGAGACAGAAATGCTTCTACGGGACTGCAGAAGGATGAATGATGTCCTTCTACATAATGTTTTATTTATATATTTATTTTTAAATTTTTCTATACCGTCGTTTAGTAATACACCATCACAACGGTTTACATTTTGGCACAAAATAGGTTTGGTTAGGTTTCTAAGTTATCCATGGTGTGCCAATATTTTACGGTTACATAGTTCAGTAATATAATCTAAATGAGAGATGGGTTGGGGTTGCTATTTATATGATTTTTGGGATAATCATATATGTGTATACTGTTTTAATTTAATATTTAATTATGGGTAAAAAATAATAAAATTGTCAATTTTCCTTTTTTGGTGACTTTCAGCTGTATGTATTTGTTAGTCATTGCTCTCATTGTGAAATGCTTTTTTGAAAAGCCAAGTTTTTAGGCCTTTTTTGAAGTTTTAATTCTTTCATTAATCTCAGTTCAAGTGGTAATGTGTTCCATAGTAATGGTCCTGCCAAAGATAGAGCTCTCTCTCTAACTTGGGTCAACTTTGCTGTTTTGACTGAGGGAATGGTTAGTAGTGCTTTATTGGCCGGCCTGAGATTTCTTTGTGGGACATGTAATCGTAAAGCAGTGTTTAGCCAGTCAGCGTTTTCGTCATTAATTAATTTATGAATTGTGCAAAGTGTTTTGAATTGTACTCTCTGTTCTATTGGGAGCCAGTGTAAATCCGCAAGTGTTTGGGTAATATGATCTCGTCTGCCTTTTCCAGTAAGTATTCTGGCAGCTGAGTTTTGTAGCATTTGCAGTGGCCTGATTGTGGTATATGGTAATCCTAGGAAGAATGTGTTACAGTAGTCCGTGCTAGCAAATATTAGTGCTTGTAGTACTGTACGAAAGTGTTCCAGGGTTAATAAGGGTTTTAGGGCCTCATTTTCAAAGCAGTTTACAGCGTGCGATAAATTCGCAAATCAGTAATTTGGTATTCAGGGGCGGAGTTGGGGTGGAGCATATGCAAAGCGGGAACCAGTTTATCGTGTGCGGCGAAACAGCCGCAGTGTTAGCGCGGCTGCTATCGCGGCTAATAACTACAACCCTGAAATTTGCGGTACGGACTGCGCTACAGGCCAGTAAAGGATTAACACGGTCCACGATAGTTCCAGACAGCCCGTTTCAGGCTCCTGGGGGAGAGGGAGAGAGAGAGAGAGCCTTACTATAGTGCCTATGCCCTAGACAGGTATTTTAACCCCTTTGGGAGGGCCACCTACTAACTCGGGGTAGGGATTAGTTATGAGCGTCGGGGGTTGGGGGCCACTTTCGCATTCCACATGAGACCTACGGAAAGAACAGTGGTCTCTAGTGAAGATTTGCTGGCCGTCGGAGTGAGGAAACTCACTCCAAGAGGAGATTTGGGCTACGTTCTCTCCACCTAGCTTGATGGACACTCTACCTGGGCAACAACAAGCTAGGTGGAGAGAACGTTGCCCAAATCTCCTCTTGGAGTGAGTTTCCTCACTCCGACGGCCAGCAAATCTTCACTAGAGACCACTGTTCTTTCCGTACGTCTCATGTGGAATGCGAAAGTGGCCCCCAACCCCCGACGCTGATACCTAATCCCTACCCCGAGTTAGTAGGTGGCCCTCCCAAAGGGGTTAAAATACCTGTCTAGGGCATAGGCACTATAGTAAGGCAGGCAGGCTCTCTCTCTCTCTCTCTCTCTCTCTCTCTCTCTCTCTCTCTCTCTCTCTCTCTCTCTCTCTCTCTCTCTCTCCACGAAAGAAGCCGCATTGGTAACACCCCCAACTGTGTTACCAATGTGATATTGGAAAATGAGGCCCTTAGTCTTCTAAGGACCATTAGTTTGGCATAGCCTTCTCTTACTTTTATTGATATGTGTTGTTTAAGGCTGATTTCGGTGTCCATAATAACTCCTAGGTTTCTAGCCTTATCATTTAACTCCACTAATTTATTGTTTTTAAGTTTGATGGGATTTTGAATTTTTACAATGTTTTTTCGTTCAAGGTGTATAAATTCCGTGGTGGAAACAGGAAGAAGGATGGATATTACAGGCTAGTTAGCTGCTTCTGCTAGCTGCATTGTACAAATCAGCTCCTCTTGTTATACTTTTCATCCATTATAATGACTGCAAATGTTTAGTGATGTCAATATTACTATGAATTCCTCAGAATGTTTCTGTTACAACACCCTCCAAAACCCCACCCCACCTTCTGAAACCACCCCGATTCAATGTGCCCCTCTACAGTGGTACATATGTAGAGAGGGTCAGAGCAGCTCTATACAGAGTCAGACTCTCTCTCTCTCGCTCTTGTAATGCAAGCACTAAATGCTGTATTGAATTGAATGCTAACAATCCTCATTTCTATAAACTCCTCCCACTGGAATACTCAAAGTGCAAGTTGCATTATTTATTGTGTGCATTAAGGCCTTATCACAAAATGATAAATGACCCTGTGAGAGAGGCATACAGTGGAGACCTTTAAGGACATAATACAGTGGCCACATCTCCAGTCTATCAGCCCTTTTGCTGCTTTGGAGCTAGCAGGAAACCATCAGCAAGTGATACTGTAGCTAGGACCTGCCCTCTACATGATGCCGTATCCTTTCGCACCAATGTTGTATCACCACGGGTCCAGGCCCAGGAGGGAAGGGTTAAGACAGCCATTGTAGTTGATCATTAGAAAAGTAGATAGCTAGGTGGCTGGTGGAAATGAAGATTGCTTGGTAACTTACCTGCCTAGTGTAAAGGTAGTAGACTTCATGTGCCACTTAGATAAGATTTTAGAACGTGCTGGAGAGAAGTTGGCTGTCATGGTACATGTGGGTACCAATGACATAAGAAGGTGCAGGAAGGAGGTAATAAAGGCTAAATTGAGGCTTTTAGGTAGGAAAATGAAATCCAGAACATCCAGGATTGCATTCTCAGAAATGCTTCCTATTCTACACACAGGACCCCAGATGCAGGCTAAGCTCCAGAGTCTTAATGCATGGATGAGATGATAGGGCCAAAAAGAGAGCTTTAGATTTGTTAGGAACTGGGGAACATTCTTTAGAAGGGGGAGCCTATTCTGATGGGATGTGCTCCCTCTTAACCAAAAGTGGAACCCAGGCTACTGGCAATAACTTTTTTTTTAAGATAGTTGATTTTACAATCAGTAAGAGAAAACAAAATTCAAGCAAAATAATTTTTACATCCAACAAATAATCTTCTCACAGGAAAACAGTAGGTAAAGGAAGGGGCAGAAAAATTAAAGGAGAGAAAAGGAAATAAACTTTCTTGAAATTGGCTTAACGTGAATTCAGCAGTATTATTTAATTATAGGATCAATATACGGCCATCTAGGTACCATGAGTTGAAGACAAACCAGTCCTGGAATTAATAAAGGATTTAAGTTTCTCCGGAAGGTAAAATACAAAACAATCATTATGCAATCTATTTACACATTTACATGTGTATCTTAAAACAAATCCTAAAGATACAGCTTGAGACCTAAGAGCTAAGAAGTCTTTCTGCCTCTCTTGCATAGAACGAGAAAAATCTGGGAAAATATGGATTGACTGAAAAAAACAGAGGAGATATTTTTAAAATATCTTTTCATCACCTCACTTAATTCCTGCTCTGATATAAAGGAAACAAGAAGAGTAGAACATTCAATAACCTCTGCAGAGTTGCTTAGAGTCTTCCAAAAAATCAAATTTTCAAAAATATCAGGCTCTTGAACTAACGGCATCTGAGCAGGCTTCACTTTAATAGCAGTTGGAAGAAAGAACATTTTATTTATTGAAGGAACTTTATCGGGCTCCTAGTGAAGAATGTGAAGGAAATAATTTCTCAAGGTAAGTTAGGGATTCTCCCCCACTATCTTTGGAATATTCAGGAAATGGAGATTTATTTATTTATTTAAAATCTTTTCTATACCATCGTTAAATAGTATACTATCTCAATGGTTTACATTGAAGCACATATATACATTTATGAAAGATGTACAAGTTAATACTATCTATAGGAGGTGCCATTTGAAGACCGGTAACATAGTTTCATAATAAAGACTATTTGAAAAACTTTAAAGATCTTGTCCTTTTTCTACGTTTCTCAGTTTCAATTGTAATTATAGCTCTATCAGAGCAGATGCCTGGTGTAATTCTCAAGGTATTCCAATATTCAACACAAGTTGTTTTGTATTTTTAACAACTGTTGAATTAAAGGAATGAATGTTCACAATAGCAGTCTCAGAAGCTGAAATTTTGGATTTAATCTCATCTAATTGTAAGTCATAATTTTTCCCCATGGTATCAACTTTAATAGAAAGAAGATCAATTTTGCATTACAATCCTTCTGGGAGTGGCCAAAGTCTACCATTAGGTCCCAAATTTCCTCTAGAGTGATGACTGCTGGCTTAGGTGGAAAAGAAAAGGACTCACCAATGGGCCCAAGATTTAAAGATCCTGAGGCACCGGTCAGTGTTGAGGCTGCAAATTCCATTAACTTCTCCTTACCTTCGGCAGAGGGTATGGAAACCAAGCTCTCTGCAAGGTTAGCTACTCCTGAATCTTCAGATATTGAGGTAGGCAGCAGCAGCTGAAATGCTGAACCTCCACTCATTCTCTGCTACCACTGGCATCAACCACACGTCATCTCACGGCACCAGAGACAAGCCTTAATGCTGAAAATCTGGGGGGACTTAGGGTAGTTTCCCCAGAAGAAATGGGCACTCCTTCACCTGTATCCACAACGGGGCTAAAGGTCCCTTCACCTGCTGCTGGAGCAGATGCATAAGATGATATAAATTGTAGCCCAGGTAAGAGGTGAGAGTCTGGGAGAAAACGCACATTTTCCCCTACCTTTTGGATGGCATAACTTAAGGTAAAACACCACAAGGTAACAGAGAGCAATTACAGCATCCGGGCCCACGCTGCCCTAGCAATAACTTTTAAAAAGGAGATAGAGCAGCTTTTAAATTATAACATAAGAAAAGTAATCAGTTGCTCAGCAGTGCATGGTTCAAAAGGAGCTATCTTCAAAGGTTACTGGCAAACCTAAAACGTTAGAATGTCTCAATAGAAAGGTTTAAAAGCTGAAAAAGCCCGATATATTTAAATACAGAGCATGCAATTAAAAATGACTCAAAACTGCCTGCGTCATCTGAAAATAAGCAGGTTGTGGGTACATCTAAAAATAGAAATACAAATAAACCTACTTTAAATTGTCTCTATGTGAATGCCAGAAGTCCAAAAAAAGAAAAGACTGAGGAATTAGAATTTATGCTGCTAAAGGGAAATATAGACATAAAATGCATCTCAGAGACTCAGTGGAAAGAGGATAACCAATGTGATATTGTGATACCAGGTAACATATTACATCAACATGACAGGGCAGATAAAAGTGGTGGAGGGATGGCACTATATGTTAAGGATGGAATATTTTATTTTATTTATTTAAATTTTTTTATATACCGTCATTAATTTATTTACCATCACAACGGTTTACAAATAGGCACATATAGTAACATGAAGTATTTAAACCAAGTAAAACATTATAAATGTGCCAACAATGATTCGGTAACAAAGTTTATTCAAATGAACAAATATATGATGAGTTAGATTGGCTTGACCTTTTGATACCTGTGTCAAAGTTTTAACTTGCATGTAGGTTAAGATAATCACTAAGTACATAGTAAAACTACGTGCTGAGCACTGAGTTTATGCTGCTTGCCTTTATTTATTTTCTCTGTTCTCTTTGTAAAACGCCTGTTTAAAAAGCCATGTTTTTAAATTTCCTTTAAATAGTTTATAGTTTCTCTGCAATCTTATCTCAAGAGGCATTGAATTCCACAAGTTGGGTCCTGCTAAAGATAAAGCTTGCTCTCTGACTAGTGTAAGTCTTCCTGTCTTAACTGATGGAATAGTCAGGAGTGCTCTATTCACCGATCTCAGATTTCTATGTGGCACGTGTACATGTAGTGCTGTATTAAGCCATTCTGCTTTTTCATCGTGAATTAATTTGTGTATAGTACATAGTGCTTTATATTGTACTCTTTGTTCTATGGGTAACCAATGTAATTCAGCTAGTGTTTCAGTAATGTGATCTCTTTTCCTTTTGCCTGTAAGTATTCTTGCAGCAGAGTTTTGTAATATTTGAAGTGGTCTTATGGTCGTATATGGTAGTCCCAATAACAGAGCGTTACAGTAATCTGTGCTTGCAAAAATTAGTGCTTTTAAGACTGTTCGAAAATTTGTTAGTGTTAATAAAGGTTTTAGTTTCCTTAGCATCATTAATTTGGTGTAACCTTCTTTTACTTTGAGTGATATGTGTTGTTTAAGTTTCAGTTCTGGGTCTATTATTATGCCAAGATTACATACTTTCATGGCTAATTCCACTGTTTGATTGTTTTTAAGTATTATTGGTGTTTGTATTATATTAATATTTTTTCATTCGAGGTGCAAGAATTCTGTTTTTTCAATGTTTATCACTAACTCCATTTGATTTAGTAGTTGTTTGATTATATCCAGATATATAATGGCTAAGTTTAGTGTTTTTTCAATTGTGTCTATGATTGGTAAGATTAGCTGTATGTCATCTGCAATATATGTAGTGTACAATTCCAAGACCTGCAAGTAGATGGCATAATGGTAAAAGGTAAATATTAAATAGTGTTGCTGACAATGCTGACCCCTGTAGTACTCCTGTTTGTAAACTCACTTTCTCTGACATTGTGTTTTTAATCTCTACTTGAAAATATCTATTGCTTAAATATGATTTGAACCATGTAATTGTATTACTATGTAGGCTTATTTCTTCAAGTCTTTTGATTAGTATTTTGTGGTTCACAGTGTCAAAAGCTGACGATAAATCCAATAGAACAAGAATGTAGTGTGTTCCACTATCAAAACCTCTTAGAATATTATCAGATAGTGAGAGCAGTAATGTTTCGTTGCTGTAATGTTTGCAGAAGCCATGTTGTGAAGGAAATAGGATGTTGTTGTTTTCTAGATCAGTGGTCCCCAACCTTTTTTGCACCAGGGACCGGCTTCAAGCAAGACTATTTTTCTATGGCCTGGCAGGGTGGGGTGGGGGTGGGATGGGGTGGGGCTTTGGTCATATGGGGGTAGGGTTATGGATGGGGTTGGATTTTAGTGCATACTTATTTAGTTATGACATTTATAAATCCTGCACCTCGAGTTCTCTAACTCTGTGCATCCATTGAAATTCCCCCAAAGAATGGAGCTTGGATGTTTCCCTTACAGCTCATCATACTAAAAGATATTTTCAAATTCTGGTGTCACCTCACAGTAACAGCAACACAAACACCTTCCACTGCCAGACACATTGTGAACTAACACAAAACCCCGCAAAAAAACTCAAAATATATACTGCAATCCCATTGTAACATAAAAGTAATAACACCAAGGACTCAAACAACAAAAACTCTACCTGTGAATAAGCAAGGGTAAATATTACACTGGGTCCTAGGATAACAATACACCACCTATTGAGGAAACAAAACAAACCCGATTGCTATATAGACACTACATGCTAGCAGACTCTTTCATCATGGTCACACACACAGAGCAGAGACAGACCCTCACCAAATACAGAATACAAAATAAAGGAGCACAAATTAGAAAAAACTGAAATGGAAACCCCAAGAAGCCAGACTATGTGTATTAACAATGGAAAAACAAAACCACCATTCCTCATAAAACAAATAAAATCAAGAAACATAAAGCATCAGTTATAATAGTAAAACCATTCTAATAAAAGAATATTTTAAAACTACTAATAAATAGAATTTCTATTAATTAAAATCATATACCTTTTTTACAATTTCCCAAACACCAATAAAATATTTCAAAACAGCACATATATCAAATAACACACAATAATTAAAACTAATAAGGATTTTAAAAAGCCCCTGCTGTCCATACATGGGAGCTCTTGATTTCCAGTCACCCTGATATTGTCGAGGATTAGGAAGTTATCCTCTCTCTCTCACACATACTTACATGTCCATTCTCTCTCACACATACACTGTCACATACATATACATTCATGCTCTTATACCCAACCATAACCTCTCGCTCTCACAGACACTGACATACTCTCAGGCTATAAGATACTCTCTCCCCCTCCACACACCCACTCTTACTTCCCTGGATTTTCTCATACACACTCATGCTCTCACTCTCACTGGCTCCCTCACAACCTCAGAGCCTCTCTCATTCCTCTGCTGCCACTGTCACTGCTGCCACGTGGCTATTGGGGAGGTGCTGATTGCTGCTACTGGCACTGAAGCCCATTCTGCTGCCTCCTCTGTGCAAGCCCCGAGGGCTTCCAGTTCTTCCATGCTGATCTCGTACATTGTGAGATCCGCATAGAGAAAGTGCTACTCCACCACATTCCCAAAGATTACATGTGCCAATCAATAAAAAGTAATGTATTGTTTTTTACATCTGCGGTCTGATCTTAGTTTTCTAATCGGTTGGTCACAGGCTTTTTTTTCCCATTTTCCCTTTCTTATTTTTTGCCAATTCCTTTTATATTGCCTTTTTTTCTATTTCTTTTCTCTCCATCTGTCTTCTTCCCTCAAACACACAGTCAGGTTTTCATTCTCACATGCTTTCTCTCTCTCTCTCTCTCACAAACACACACACACACACACACACACATACACACAAACACAGGCTCTCACTCTCACATGCTCTCTCTCATTACACACAGGGGTAGATTTTATAAATTTGCACACATGCGTACTTTTGTTCACGCACCAGGCGCGAACAAGAGTACGCAGGATTTCAATAGATACGTGCGTAGCTGCGCGTATCCATTAAAATCCAGGGTCGGCGCGCGCAAGGCTGCCCATAATCAACAGCCTGCGTACGCCGAGCTGCGCAGCCTGCCTCTGTTCCCTCCCACACCTTTCCCTACCTAACCCAGCCCCCGGCCCTATCTCACCCCCCCCCCCCCCCCCCCCCACCACCACCACCTTTGTTGTACAAGTTACACCTGCTCGAAGCAGCCGGGGAGAGCAGCATCGCGGACCGGCAAAAAAACCCCAACGGCCCAATCCTGGTTCGCGGCCCGGTGGTTGGGGACTCCTGTTCTAGATGTTCTGATAATTGTTTCTGTACAGTTTTTTCTATTAGTTTTGCGATTAATGGTAAATTCAATACTGGTCTATAGTTATTCAGGCTTAAGCGGTCCATGTTTTTCTTCTTTATGATTGGTTTAATTATTGCACCTTTCAGTATATCAGGTAGTGCTCCTTCCTTTAATGATAGATTTATAATCTTTGTTAATGGTGGGGCAGCTATGTGAGGTATTTTTTTCAAATCCATTATCGGTAGGATGTCAATTTTATGGGGAGAGAACAGGAACAGGATAAATGTTCTGAAGGAAACATACAGCACTCTGGAATCATCATGGACAGAAATTCCAAGTGTAAAAGGGAAGTGTTTAGTAGTAGGGATATATTACTACCTGCCTGACCAGAATGAGGAAACAGACTGTAAAATGCTAACAAAGATTAGACAGGCTATTAAAATGGACAAATCAATAGTATTAATGGGAGACTTAAATTATCTGAGTATTGACTGAGTAAATGTCACATTATGATATGCAAGGGAGGAAATGTTCCAAGATACAGATGCAGTAGTTGACTATGGAACCAATGAAAGGGGGGACTATATTAGATCTAGTTCTCAGTGGAATGCAGGATCTGGTGAAGAGATAAAAATGGTGGATCCTCTTGGCAACAGTGATCATAAGGAAATTAAATTTGATATAATTGCTTGTGGTCAAATGCTAAGGAAGACTACTCTAGTAGCATTTAACTATAAAATGGGAAAATTATGATAAATGAAGAAATTTGTTAGGAAAAATCCTAAACGGAGCACTTCAACAGATTAACAACTTGCAGGATTCATAAGCATTGTTTAAAAGCCTTGAGGCTTAGACAAAATGAATTCTATGATTTAGAGAAGGAAAACCAAATAATTGCTGCCATACTTTAATATTGAGATGAGACAATTAAAGCAAAAAAGGCATCTTTTCTAAAATTTGAAAGCAGATCCAAATGAGGAAAATAGGGAAGAGCATAAGCACTGGAAATTTAGATATAAAAAGTAATTAGGCAGGCTAAGAGAGAATTTGAAAAGAAGCTTGACATAAAGGTAAAAACAAGTAATAAAATATTTTTCAAATATTAAAAAAAAAAAAAAGGCTTTGAAGAAATCAGTTAGGCCACTAGATAACTGAGGGGTAAAAAGGGTGATCAGGGAGGACAAGGAAATAGCAGGAACATGGAATTAGTTCTTTCCTTAGCCTAAGGGCTCGACCTGCTGGTACAGGTTAAGACTAGTCCTAGTGTGTTAGTGTATATGCCTGCTGTCAGCAGGGGCCTAGTTGTTCTCCAATAGCAATCTTGCCACAGCACTAGGACTCACATTCCATGAAATATCCATCCACAACAACTAATTTAGCTTTACAAAGGAACTCCCTCAGAGATCTCTTGTGTTTATCCCATACTTTCCTAACTTCAGATACTGTGTTCTAGTCTCCACCATCTCCACTAAGAGTAGTCTAGATAGTGGATGCATCTCCATGTGTCCACTATTTTCTCTGTAAAGAAATATTTCCTTAGATTACTCCTGAGCCTACCTCCTTTCACCCTTAACTCATGACCCCTCATTCTAGAGCCTCCTTTCCATTGAAAGAAAGTCTTTGCTCCTGTGGATGATAATCTAGTGGATAAAATACAGAAACTTTTTTTTAAAAATATAATAGCTGAAAAAATGCTTTAAAACTAAAATTTAGGGTAAAGTTGGCTGTCATTGTATCCTGTTTCATGGTTTCCATCCTCAGCTCTCAGTAAAAGTTGTCAGCTGATTGAGGGTTGTTATAGACCAAGCTGGAACCTAAGAGCTGCTAGAAACTGTTAATAAACCGTATCCATAGCAACCCAAGTGTTTCATACTAAGATGACAGGACAATTGTTGCACTTGGGATTCCAGTCAGAGAGTGACAGTTGGGAGAGACAGAGCAGAAGGGTTTGTATGTCTCAGCTCTACCAGAGCCTGTTCAGCAACTTTAAAAAGTAATAGAAAGCACAGAGAGAAAGGCACACATCAGAGAGTGTATAAAAATTGTGCTTGTGAGTGTATACCAGTGGCGTAGCCAGAATTGATTTTTTGGGTGGGCACAAGGTTAACATGGGTGGGCTGTAGGCATGCAGGTCTACTAGTTGTTTTTTTACTGATAAATAATGCCAAATTATGCAGCATAGCATTCACATCTACGCCTAAGTATGAGGTCTACTTAATGATACAAACATAATTCACAGTGATTTGTGGTACTTTAGCCTTCTTATTATTACGATTTTATACACGGCTCCTACCTGTCCATAAATTTTGAGAGAGCGGTTGTGTTGCTTATATTTAAATTGCTAACATCTCAAAATATAGATATATATTTTTACCTTTGTTGTCTGATCTTTGTATTTTTCTAATCAGTTGGTCCTGGTCTCTTTTTCCCATTTTTTCCCTTATAGCTCATTTCCTAATTCCTTTTCAGTGTCTTTCTTCTATTACTGTCTTCTTCCCTTCCACACACACACATACACACTTTCTTTCACAGACTCCCTCTCACACACTCAAGCTGTCACTCTCACTTACTCTCCCCCCCCCCAAGCTCACATTCTCTGCAGACACACATACAAGTTCTCACTTTCTCACCCCTCCCCAGGCTTATATTCTTATGCACACACAGACGCACATCCAGGCACCCATTCTCACCCACACACATAAACCCAGTCTCCCATTCTCACCCACAAACCCATGCTCCCAGTCTCACCCATACATATTCAAGCTCCCATTCTCATCCATACATATACACATTTAAGGTCCTATTCTCACCCACACATACACACATTCAAGCACCCATTCTTATCCACATATTCAAGCTTCCATTCTCACCCACCCACACAAACCCAGGCTCTCATTCTCACCCATATATACACACATTCAAGCTCCCATTCTCACCCACCCACAAACCCAGGCTCCCATTCTCAACCACACATACACACATTCGAGCTCCCATTCACCCACATATTCAAGCTTCCATTCTCACCCACACATACACACATTCGAGCTCCCATTCACCCACATATTCAAGCTTCCATTCTCACCCACATACACACCCAGGCTCCAGTTTTCACCCACACACACTCCCATTCTCATCCACACATACACATTCAAGCACGAGCACAGCTTCCGCTTTCTCCCCAGAGCAGGAAGATCAGCTGCCTCTCCTGCTGCCACCGGCCTCCTGCTATCTTCGGGCGTCGGGCCGTACTGCCTGCCGAACTTCCTGTCAGGGGGGGGGGGAGTGGAAGCGCAGCGCACAACGTCCGCTTCCTCCCTCCCCCCCCCCCCCCAAGCAGGAAGATCGGCGGGCCATATGGCCCGACACCCGAAGATAGCAGGAGGCCGGTGGCAGCAGGAGAGGCAGCTGATTTTCCTGCTTTGGGGGAGAAAGCGGAAGCTGTGCGCGGCACTTCTGCTCCCCCACCCCCAAACAGGAAGTTCGGCGGGCCGTTTGGCCCGAAGATAGCAGGAGAACGGGTGGCAGCAGGAGAGGCCAGCTGATCTTCCTGCATTGGGGGAGGAAGCGGAAGCTGCGCCCGGCGCTTCCGCTCCCCCCCCCCCCCCCCCGAACAGGAAGACCGGTTGGCCATATGGCCGCAGCAGCGCTTCCCCATGTGTGCCGTGATGGCGTGCGAGGCGTGGGTTCTCTTGTTCGCTGTCGCAGGGATGGGATCCCGCGACAGCCTTGCAGTTCCGGTGCCAGTTGGGTGGGCCTGGGTCTAAGTTGGGTGGGCACCTGCCCACCCAGGCCCACCCGTGGCTACGCCACTGGTGTATACTAAGTGTTTTAATAATGGGAAATCAGTATATTCCAGGTAAGAACCAGGCTAGAGTCAGTTAATCCTGTAAGAGTAATATCTGTGGCTGAATTGCATGTGCTTTTATCAACCATTGATAGAAGATTCATGTACTGTTTAAACCTAAGAATCGAGATTGTCAAGGGAGTTTAAGGTCACACATTCAGTTATAGAGCTATGTATATCTCTGCTATACCTCTGTCTCTCCAGTAATAAGGAGAACAGGAGAAATTAAAGTCCAGGAGAGAAGTATTTCCAGAGAGGGAAAAATATGGATTAATGACACCTGCTTTATGATAACCAGATCCTATATTAAAGAGGGGAACAGACAACTTCAGTATTTTTTTTTTTAAAGGTGTGTTTGGCTAGCTAATATGGGACTTAAGGTCCAATTTGCTTAAACTGCTTGCATTGTTAAGCAGTAATAGAATCCCACTGCATAAAGTTGTGCTAATAAGGAAAATAGAGTGCAACACTTCACATTCAGTGAAGGGAACAAATTAAACGCTTGAAAAGATTAATAATCAGATTTTAAAACTAAGTGGTGTTCTATTATACTCTACTGCAGCAAAGAGGATAACCCCATATTCTAATCCCAGGAGATATATATATATATATATATATATATATATATATATATATATATATATATATATATATATATATATATATTTCTACAAAGTGATTCAGACGTATATTATTTAAATACCTGGTCTGGAAAACAGTGACCTGAAGTAAATGTGAGTACAAAGAGACAGTGAGAATGTGTAATTTATGTAAAACACACGGAAGAAACCACTGAAGTAATTCAATTCCTCTGTGCATAGATAGTGAGAGAAAAATCTATTTGTTTCTTTTATTTCATTCACTAAGCTAGCCCAGTCTAACAAGACTCCTGGACAACAGTCTGAGGGAACTCAAATTAGCATACTTGTGGAAGAGACTGTCAGTGCTAGGATAGTCAGTGGTACCATATTTCTGTTATTTAAAGCTTAGTTAGTCACAAATTTAAGCCAGGAGACTATGCTCCCCAATTTGATCCAGCTGACAGGGCCCCTCCATTGGCTCAGATTATGATCCCATTATCTAGCATCGATAGAAGGGACGGAGATTGACTGCAAAGCAAAGGAAACAGCTAGGTGTATCCATCTCAAAACCAACACAGTCCAGCTAGGGAAAACTGAGATATCACCAACACTTACACAGGGTATTTATTTATTTGTACACTTTTTATATACCGATATTCGTTGGACTTTATATCGGTTTACATATTCACATTCAAACCAAATAAACAATATAAATCTAACTAAGAAAAAAGACTGAGACCATTGTTCCTACATACCCGAATTTCAATATTATAAAGGAGAGAAAGAGAACACTTACAGAGTTACTGTATACAAAAGAGACATAAAAAGAATAAAGTATTCTTTCCCGTCGATAGCGTAAGTCCAGAATTGGGCGCAGACCTCCTGATCTTTTGAGGATTAAGAAGTAAGGGGAATAAAACCCTGTATTCTGAAGATTTGAGGATAACACTCAAATTGCTTATTGATGTTGAAGGGTTGAAATTTCTTTGGTCAACTGAAGATGATTGGTGCACATGCCTGTGCTTGGAATGATATGTGGTAGGGAAGGTCTGGAGAGAAAGTGTAGTTAGTAGCCCTAATGGACTATTTCTAGAACCTAGTGATCAGTTGTGATTTGTGACCAGGCTTGACTGAATGCCATGATCCTTCCTCCCACTACTGTGGGGGGTGGTGTCCTGGCTGGAGTTAAATAGAGGGTGGATTATTTGCGGTAGTGGACGCTGGTTGATTTTGTGGATGCTGCGTATGTGGCCTCCCATGGTGTTGTTGATGTTGGGAGGATTGTTGGGGTGATGGAGGATAAGGAGATGGTCTATACGATGGATAGGTTCTGATCTCTGATATGAAGCTCGCTGAGCACGTGCAAAATATCGGCGAGAGAAGGTACCATAGGTGTGAGAAGATGTTAGGGCTTGAACTTCTACATTCTATTCTTTTAAATGAGCCACTGTTTCTTGGAGACGACTGCCAAACAGGTTATCTCCTCTGCAAGGGAGATTAGCAATTTTGTCATGGACGTCTTCTCTTATAGCACTAGCTCAGAGCCAAACTAGGCATCTGGCCGCTATAGCCGACACAGAGGCTCTTTAAGACATCTCAAATCCTTCATATACTGTTTTCATTGGATGTCGAATGCTCTCCTCCATGTCCTGTAATGGTTGTGGAGGTGGCATCGTGACATCCGTATCTGGAAGGAGAGCTTTTAGTCATTGCAATGATTCATACAAATATTGTACGATGTAGAATTGATGTTGGTGTATTCTCGCTCCTAACATTGATGAATGGAAGACCTTTTTCCCAAAGTCATCTAGATAATTATTATCCTTCCCAGGTGGTGTACTGGAATGTAACCTGGATTTTTTGGCATGTTGCATGTCCGACTCCACTAATATGGATGTGTGAGGATCAAGTTCCTAGCCAGCTCCATGGCAAAGATGACAAACAGTCTGACTCATGGAAGTCAGTTAAATTTATATTTGAGGCAACATGTGTCAGAGTATCAAATCTCCTCCACTTCCAATGACACATTCATTTTTTTAAAGCAGGCTCATAAAAAACTAGAGAAACAGGTAGAATTTCCTTAGAAGAAAGTTTCAAAATCTCAAGTAAATATTTCGTCAACATCTCATATGAAGATATCAATTTAGACTGAGGAAAATTAATAATATGCAAATTCTTATATCTAGCTGTATCGTTAAGAGAGTGCACTTTCTCAAAAAAATCATATCTTTCACCAACTTGACTTTAGTGCTTTGTGAAATAGAGATCTTACTCTATGAATCTAGAAGCTTAGACCTACATTCTTCTATGGTACCTTCAAGGGCTGTAAGCTTATATTCCACATCAGCAAAGAACTTGCATTTCTGGGTAACAGTTCCTACTAGGGTTCCTTCAATCCTGGCCAACATGTTGAAACATGCTTAGGAGGCTGTGGCATTGAGACAAATAGTCTTGCAACAAGGGGAGTTTTACAGCTTTCAGAATTCTCAGAGAAGAGAGGGCCATGATATCTGTTCTCTAAGATCCCCACTCCACTCTCCCCATTAGCAAACACACCACCCCTTCCTTCCAGTTAAGCCATCTCACTCCCAGGTTCTCCTTCCACTTGCAGATTAACAAATTGTAAGCAATTCTGCTGAAATGTCTCACCAATATCAACCCCTCCTTCTGTACTGTGGTCAGAAAACCTTGGAACCAGGCCTGGATACAGCAACTCATTACTCAATAGTTAAAATATCCATCTGGAAAATCAGTGATGATGACTTTGCCTCTTCCTGCAATATTTACCCAGCTCCTGCAGCCATATTAACAGCATCCAACATATCTGTCAATGGGTCCAGAAGAGACAGAGTCTTGGAGGAGTGAGTGACCTGACCACCCTGCCTTTCCTCTTCCTCAACATTTTGTAGGAAAAAAAAACAGTGAAAGAAATAAAAACTTGGAGCTTCTTACAAATGATGCAGCTAGCCAGATGCCATCTTGGTTTTCCTCCCAGCATAGCACTTTCTATGTTTTATTAGGGACCAGATATAAGATTGAGGGTACGCACTGGATGTAGTGTACCTGGATTTCAGCAAATGTTTTGATGTTATCTGCAATAAACTGTATAATCTTTGAGTGGGGACAAGATGGTAAACTAGATTAGAAATTGGCTAAATGAGTGGTTATAAATTGAATTCACTCTGAGGAGTGAAGAGTGATTACGGAGTCCATCAAAATCTGTCCTGAGGCTGGTTCTATTGAATGTGTTTGTGAGTGATATTGCAGTGGGGATGGAAAGCAAATTGTGCCTTTTTACAGATGACACTAAGATCTGCAACAGAGTGAACACTCATGAGGTATAGACTGAATGAGAAATAAGAGAAATAGATAAGTGTTTGACAGTTAATTCAATGCAAAAAATTAATTAATCTGGATTGCAGAAATCCAAGGGAACAGTACACAGGAGGGATGAGATATTGATATGCACTAACTTGGATAGAGACCTTGGTAAGGTTGAGTCTGATTGTTGCGTCCATCGGTCTCCGACGGCTTCGACCTCTGTGCCTCACCTTTCTTCCTTCTCTCTCCTCAAAAGCCTTGGGAAGATGGCTGCTGCCACATCTTCATGTCGCTCTCTCCAGCATCCCTGGAACGGCAACGGCGACGGTGTTCGTCATGTTTCTCCTGAGGGCCTCCTAGGGTGCGCGCACGCACACCACCCACGTCTTTATCCACGTCATGGCGGGAACCTCTGGGGCATCTCCTGTGAGTGACGTCATGACATCTGGGTATTTAGCCTGCCCTTCGTTTGCTAACAAACTGAGTTAGCAAGGATCGTGAATGGATCGAGTACGGATTGGAATGTCTCTGGTCTAAGCTACTCTGCTGCTTCCTTGCTGCCGCTGGAAGCTCTCTCTGCCCTTCGGGGTCATTCATCTCTAACCTGGGTACCCGCTCCTCGGGGGCCCGTATGCTTTCTTTCAGGTACCTATCTGGGATACCGGGTACTCACTCCTCGAGGGCCTGCTCTCCCTACCTTGGTGCCTAGAGTTCAACTACTTCTGCCTGCCAGGATCTTCATGAATACAGCTATCTACTTCAGTGACTAACTAACCTTGTCAGTCTGTCTCACCTTCAGCTTTAGCGCTGCGAGTCTGCATCTGGGTCTTTCTTTACTATCTTGAGCAGCCTACCTTCTACCTGAGCATGGGATTGGTCTCCTCTGCTGAGGACCCCTAGACTACTTCTACTGGGTTACCTCACTGCTGCCACCCCTGGGCAGTACCACAAATTCTCTGTGTCTGCGTGTATAGAGCCTAGCCTAGTACTGCGGTTCTTCACAGGGTTCCTCCCCGTGGGAGTGGCCATCACCACAGTACCCAAGAATCCACTCCAACTCCTCAAAACCATAACACTGATGATATCAAGGTAATGCAACAGAATTATAAGACAGTGGTCAGAACCAGAGGCATGCTAGAGTACATCAGAACTGTGATGTGGAATATAATATTCAGTAGTTTAGCATGTATAATGTTCAGTCAGAAGCTTGTTAATAAAGTCAGCAAAGGTTATAGGGCACTAGATGAGTCCCTGAGGAACAATAAAGTTTATTGTTCTTATTCAGATTGTGTGGCTGAATATCTTTGTAATGGGGCTTTACTATAATTAAATAACTTATATATAACCATCTAGAACATGACATTGAAGCTTGAGCCTCAGATGAATCTAAAAACCCACATTGCCAGTTTCCAGCCTGCAATGAGTCCCTCAGCACATTAGAGTGACATAGCATGACCATCCTGCAGGCCTCAACTGATCCAGCATCCTGGCCTGACTGACATCAGCAGTTTGCCAGGTACAGGATAGCAAGCAAACTGCATGCAGAGAATGAGCTAGTACAAGTGTGCACATTCATTTACACTATGGAGCTGAACATATCTTCAAGTCATTTGTCTTCCAGGCTGAGGGAGACGGAACAGGAGTAAGAAGTTCCTTGAAGAGTATAAGGAAGGAACATTTTATCTCCATGCACAATTTAATTTATGAAATTGGAAGGTTTCATTAGTGATCCAATCTGGTGTCTATGCAATTGCAGCAAAAATAAAATTGGGCAGCTGGATAGCTCTTCTCTTCATTAATATTATGTTTCGTGGTTCTTGCTAGGACTGCAATATCAATTTCATTGGTAATATAAACAAATAAATCTATTTTTTAATGCTTAGATTGTACTTGCTGCTTCTTTTTGTTGTTGTCTCCAATGTTCTTGATTTCTGCTCAGTCTTGCACCTTTCCAAAAATTGACTTCCTGCCGTAGGATTTGACCTTGGTCTGACTCTGCTTCAGCTTGCTGGATTATATCTTTTATCAATTCATATATCTTCCTGCGGTTGTCTATTCGCCAAACTATTCCTTTATGCTAGTCAACTTTTTATCCTGTGACTTGAGAGGGTGTGATTTTTTAAAAATTAATCTCCTCTGAATTTGGGAATTTTAGAAGGTCATAATTAAAATAAAATCTAGAATGGTGGAAATTGGATCTGAAAATAACATGTGAGTTGAATCATTTCTGGTCCCCATTCACTCTGAGCTACTTTGGATATTACCTCCTCTGGTTATTTCTTTTCTGTTTTGTTTTTTTAAGCCTAGCAGATTTTTCCTGCTCCTTTGGGCTTTCAGTTAAATCAAAACAAGCCTCTGTTGGGTTGAAGAACCATGAGCCAGATATTTTCCTCTATTTTATAACCTCTTAGTGCAGTCATTGCAGTGACAATCTGTCACCAGGGGTCACAGATTGCAATTTTCTCTGGAACCTGGTACATGTGCAGACTAAGGGCCAAACCACTATGAACCATTAACACTTATATCTTTAGTCACTAATCTTTTTTACCACTTACATGGGAGTAAATGCCAAAAGTATTGTAAGTATGTAAAATATTCATGAAAATATATGTACCTGAAGTTACTTTTGGGTTATCTCTCTATTAGTAAGCCCATAAATTAAGGTGCTAATAAACTTTTGTTTGGAATGTAATGTTAGTGAGAATACGTTGTCATGCAGCTACCTATTAAATATGCATACTTGTGATGCCCTTGTGATTAAGTCACAAAAAAACTTCCATGTTGTTATATTGTCTGTTTCTGCAATATAGTTCCCAATAGTAATTTAAAGCTTTTTCTTATAAATGCTGAAAGATATATGTATATATCAAATTTAAATACATATTCATACTAGTTGTCATTTAAGTAAACAAGGTATTACTGTGGTGATAATAATATGCGATTATTACCCTTAACAGTCTTTCTGTTGAGACTTCAAATGGATTGTTAAACTTTGGTTCAAGGGCAAAAACTTTCAAATCAGCATAATTTAATCAGCAACACTATTAGCTAACAGAAGGTTGAATTTGATATTCAAGATATTATCATTTTTGTTTATTTTATATATTTCATGCATATAGATTTTTCCCATATGGGTAAATTTTATATATTAAAATGTCAAAATGGATGTAAATATTTTAAAGTATTTTTTATAACCTTTTGTGTAGGAAGGGTGGGCAACTCCTCTTTTCAAGTGCCACAAACAGATCTGGTTTTCAGAATATCCATAGTGAATATGCAAGAGATACATTTGCATGCATTGACTCCATTGTAGACAGCAACCATGGAAATGTAACTTTTTTTTAGTCCATTTTATATCTTCAAATGTATTTGGTTTGTTTGTCAATGTGTTCATCTGTTTATAGCAATGATGTCACAGGTGATGGACTAAAGGGAAGGTGCACAAAAAAAACACATAAGCATCACACCTAAATCCTACAGAGCCGGAAGTGGAAGGGGCACTATCTGTGGCTAAATCCTATCCATCATAGTTGAAAACAATTCTTTCCACCTATGCAACATGGGTCATCCATCTTGATTCTCCATTCACCCCAGCTGGCAAGAGGTATGTTAGCATCTCAGATGTTCAGGTAAGTGTCCATCTGAGCACTAGTGATCATCAGATGTTATGATTTGTTGTAGCAGCCATGGTAGAGAGGAATCACCTGAATCTCAGTCCTGAATTTAAAAAAACACTGACTTTGGTAAAATGGGCAAGTTCCTTAAGGAGGCGCTAGTGGGTTGGGGAGAGGTAGATGAAGTAGAAGAACAGTGGGTTAAATTAAAGGGAGTCATAAAAATGGCAACAAATCTTTATGTCAGAAAAAGAAAATAAAAATAAGAGGAAAAAGGAAATCAATATGGTTCTCCAAAGAGTGGCTAAAAAAAGGCATTCAAAAAGTACAAACATTAAAAAAAAACAAAAAACCCCACCACCAGGAAGAATATCTAGTAAAGTTGGAAGTGACAAAGGAACAAATCAGGATGGCAGAAGTATACTTTCTTGTGGATTGTGAATCAACTGTGTCCCCTTTTTAATGAAGGTATCTTCCATGTGACTCATTTGCAATTCACAAAGTATCTTTCTTGAAGTCCAACTCTATTGCAAATGTATCATTGTTTCATTACAAGCACTTTGACAATGTTTTATGTCAATATTTATACATGCTATAAATGCATAACATAAGAACATAAGAACATAAGAAAATGCCATACTGGGTCAGACCAAGGGTCCATCAAGCCCAGCATCCTGTTTCCAACAGTGGCCAATCCAGGCCATAAGAACCTGGCAAGTACCCAAAAACTAAGTCTATTCCATGTAACCATTGCTAATGGCAGTGGCTGTTCTCTAAGTGAACTTAATAGCAGGTAATGGACTTCTCCTCCAAGAACTTATCCAATCCTTTTTTAAACACAGCTATACTAACTGCACGAACTACATTCTCTGGCAACAAATTCCAGAGTTTAATTGTGTGTTGAGTAAAAAAGAACTTTCTCCGATTAGTTTTAAATGTGCCCCATGCTAACTTCATGGAGTGTCCCCTAGTCCTTCTACTATCCGAAAGAGTAAATAACCGATTCACATCTACCCGTTCTAGACCTCTCATGATTTTAAACACCTCTATCATATCCCCCCTCAGTCGTCTCTTCTCCAAGCTGAAAAGTCCTAACCTCTTTAGTCTTTCCTCATAGGGGAGTTGTTCCATTCCCCTTATCATTTTGGTAGCCCTTCTCTGTACCTTCTCCATCGCAATTATATCTTTTTTGAGATGCGGCGACCAGAATTGTACACAGTATTCAAGGTGCGGTCTCACCATGGAGCGATACAGAGGCATTATGACATTTTCCGTTTTATTCATCATTCCTTTTCTAATAATTCCCAACATTCTGTTTGCTTTTTTGACTGCCGCAGCACACTGAACCGACGATTTCAATGTCTTATCCACTATGACACCTAGATCTCTTTCTTGGGTTGTAGCACCTAATATGGAACCCAACATCGTGTAATTATAGCATGGGTTATTTTTCCTTATATGCATCACCTTGCACTTATCCACATTAAATTTCATCTGCCATTTGGATGCCCAATTTTCCAGTCTCACAAGGTCTTCCTGCAATTTATCACAATCTGCTTGTGATTTAACTACTCTGCACAATTTTGTGTCATCTGCAAATTTGATTATCTCACTCGTCGTATTTCTTTCCAGATCATTTATAAATATATTGAATAGTAAGGGTCCCAACACAGAACCCTGAGGTACTCCACTGTCCACTCCCTTCCACTGAGAAAATTGCCCATTTAATCCTACTCTCTGTTTCCTGTCTTTTAGCCAGTTTGCAATCCACGAAAGGACATCGCCACCTATCCCATGACTTTTTACTTTTCCTAGAAGCCTCTAACACTACAGAGAGTTTTATTTTTTGAATTATTTTTTGAATTATTTTTGAATTATTTTTGGAATAGTTTTGGAATAGTTTTGGAATAGTTTTGGAATTCTTTGCCATTATGTAATAAAGCTTTGATATTCTTTGACATTATGTAATAAAGCTTGCAACATTAATCTTTCAAATCATTTAAAACATTAGTGATCTTACTTACTCTATTCTGGGGTTCTCTGACAGATTTACCATTTTAGGTACCCATATATCATTTTTATTTTATTTAAAGCCTAGATCAAATATACTATTGTTACACTCCGCGGCCGCAGATGGCTGCGACTGCTGCTAACCTCTCTTTTTACTATTTTGGCTCCATTGGGCGAACTCGCGGCCTCTGCCAGCTACCACCGGCATTCATTCCCGGGCCTACCTGAGCAGCATGGATGCTGCCGACCGCCATCTTACCCTTGGGTTCCCTAGGCACGCGCGCTCCCTGACCTGCTTTAACCACTTCATGGCGAGAACCTCGGGGGCGTCCCCATCAGATGACGTCACTCAACTCCGATACGTAAACTCGCCAGCCCAGACAGCCGTCAACTTGGCAACGAATTCACTGGCTGTATCTACCTACTCTCTTCAGCATTGTTCCGGTGTAAGACTATCGGATACCCACTCCTCAGGGGCCCTTCCTCATCTCTTGGCTATCCGCTCCTCGGAGGGCCTTTCACCCAGAATTCAGCCTGCCTCGTTTCTTGAGGCTTTCTATGGAACTACTACTTGTCTTCAGTCGCTGTGAGTACCACGCTGTGGAACCCTATTGTGAAATCTACGTGGGAACCCTCTCTGGTCTACCCTGCTTTGCGGACCCATGCCGTGATATCTCTAGAGGAACCCTCACCGGTGTACCCCACTCTGCAGACCACTACGGTGATCTCCCACCGAGGACCCCTCTTGCGTACCATCTCTACGGACCCAGTGTACTACAGTGACTGTAACTTTTCCCCAGCACCCCTCAGTCCTTGGGTAGTACCACAGCTATTGCCTGACTCAGGTCACATTACGCTGTTGCTCCGTTGCCCACCTCCTGGGGACACTCTCTCTTTCTCCATCTATACCTCTGCTGTATCTCATCCCTCAGCCAAGGCTCTGCCTCCCAATGGTGAGGCCCAACGGGGCTCCTCCCCTGGGTAGTACCACCTCTCACCTCGGCCAAAGGGTCCACTTACTTACAAATCCTAACAACTATCTCTCTTTCTCTCTCTCTCTGTATATATATATATAAATATATTCCCATGGATGTGTTTAGAACAGGACAGGAAAATAATGAAATACATATAGATTGCATTTTCAGCACTATGGGGCGGATTTTCAAAGGCCCGCACATGCCGGCGCGCCTAAAGCCCCGGGATGCGCGTAAGTCCTGGGGCTTCCTGTCAGGGGCATCCTGTCAGGGGCGTGTCGGGGGGGCGTGTCGGGATGACGCGGCGTTTAGGGGGCGGGGCGCGGCGTTTCGGGGGCGGCGACGTGGGCATGGTTTTGGCCCGGGGGCATTCCGGGGGCATGGCCGCGGCCTCCGGAACAGCCCCCGGGACTGGACCACGGAGCGGGGCAGCCGGCCGACGCGTGCAAAGTTACGCCTGCTTTCAGCAGGCGTAACTTTGCCAACAAAGGTAAGGGGGGAGTTTATATAGGGCCGGGGGGGTGGGTTAGGGTAGAGGAAGGGAGGGGAAGGTGGGGGGGAGGGCGAAGGAAAGTTCCCTCCGAGGCCACTCCGAAATTGGAGCGGCCTCGGAGGGAACAGGCAGCGCGCGCTGGGCTCGGCGTGCGCAGGTTGCACAAATGTGCACCCCCTTGTGCGCGCTGACCCCGGATTTTATAAGATACACGCGGCTACGCGCAGCTACGCGTGTATCTTATAAAATCCAGCGTACTTTTGTTCGCGCCTGCTGCGCGAACAAAAGTATGCGCTCATGCAGGTTTTTAAAATCTGCCCCTATATGTATTAGTTTTTAATAAAAAAAAGTATTTGCACAAAAAGGAGCTGCAAATGTCCTTGAGTACTTTGTACCTATTGTAAGTTTCAAAGTGAAAGTCCATAGGTAAAAAGTATCTGGGCACTGTGCCCTCATGCAGATTGAAAATCACTGCCTTAAACACTATTATTTATTTATTTAAAAATTCTTATGTACCGCCTAAACAAATTTGTAGTAGATATAAGCAGTTTACAAGAAAAAGTGTACATACTTAATAAATAATTAATCATTACAAACAATGTCTAAGGTAATTATTAAAAGAAAAAAACTAGATTTAAAATACAGAGAGACTATAAAAGCTAAACAATTAGTAAAAGAAATGGAAAAACTTTGTTAGGGATCTTTAGGTTTGTCATAGGCAAGAATGCAAAGGTGTGTCTTGAGAGCTTTTTTAAAATCTTTGGAATTTGAGATAAGACAGATGTGTTCTGGGAGCAAATTCCATAAAATTGGACCAGCAATCGATGTACCTGCTAATCTGCATAGGGGCCTCTGAGCACCTTCTAACCATTTAGCGTCTCTTCAGCAGTCTTTCATACCTCATAGTCTCCAGGTCTTATAGATCCTATCTGCTCAAAATGGCAAGGTGGCTAAAGTGGCAACAGATATTCAAGGATGGTCAGAGGCCCCTGTACAGGTTAGCAGGAAAACTGATTACAATTCATTATAATCATGATGCTTTTCTGAAGGATCTCTATGGATTAAAGCAGTGGTTCCCAACCCTGTCCAGAGGGCCCACCAGCCAGTCGGATTTTCAAGATATCCACAATGAATATGCATGAGAGAAAATTTGCATGCACTGCCTCCATAACATGCAAATTTTCTCTCATGCATATTCATTGTGGATATCCTGATTGTGGATATCCTGAAAACCCGACTGGCTGGTGGGCCTCAGGACAGAGTTGGGGACCACTGGATTAAAGAATCTCCACATATTTTCTGTGGATTTCAGTTAATTTCTAAAGAGCTGCTATAAACCATCTAACAAATATTTTCTGCAGATTTCAGGGAAATCTACAGATTTTCCCTTATCTTAAATCAGGCTGATTTCTGCATAACTTAAATTTGAATGAATCAGTTTTTCATCTCTCTATCCTGTATACATGTCAGCAGAAATTCTCCCGTAAGACTGAAATCTTCAGGTAGTTAGTAAGCTTTTATCTAGGTTAACAAGAAACACTCAATTTATAATTTAATAAATTAGTATAGTCTTAAAACACTTAGTCATCATAATGCTGAATTACCATTTCACTATATATAAATTCATTGAACTACAGGATGATTTAAGAAGTCATTAAGCATGACTTTAGGGACATATTCAGAATGAAAGTAATAACATTTAAATAAGACTTGAGACTGGAAGAAACATTAAAGGTTGTCTTTATTAACATTTAGTAGTTGATGCCATATATAACGTGTCTAAAGAGGGTGATTTTGTAACTCTTCTCATAACAATAAAATCTGTATATACAGTATATACACAGAATTTACTAAGTATTTTCAAAGTGAACTTAAGTACATGTGCTTACTTTGAAATTCATAAGGTAATTGGCCAATATACACATAATTACCTTGCACAAAGTTACACTTGCTCCAAACAGGGCATAACATTTGTGAGGTAACTTACATGTATACTTTTTAAAACAAAAAGTAAGTACGTAAGTTCCAACTCCACCTCAATTCAGTGCACATAAATGTATGCAAGAAACTGGGTTACATGCACCTATCCTGGATTTTAGAACAGTCACGTGCAGAAAACTAGGCTTTATGCACATAAATGGCTTTACAAATTTCTCTCAATATGACCAATCACTTCTACAAACATTTAACTAAAGCTATATTTCAGTGAATGTGTCTATACTACATTTTTACTCTAAGAAATGGAGTGAACTAGGCTTCTTTGCATACAATGTACTGGATATGGTGCATATAATGTTCAGTCTTGTAACTTTTGATATCAATACCTGAGTTCAAAACTGTAATTTCCAAGCGGGTCTTAATGTAAGTATTCCTTTACATTATGATTTACATCACTTTTCCCTTATTTTTAAACCTGTGTAGGCTTAAATGATATAATTCTGTGTTTGGCACACTTTTGTTTTCTTATTACTGAGATTAATATAGTATGGTTGCTGTATCAGTTCACTTAAACACTTATGGGTACATTTTAAAAAAGAGTGCGCACGCGTACTTTTGTTCCCGCACCAGGCGCGAACAAAAATATGCCGGATTTTATAAGATACGTGCGTAGCCACACGTATCTTATAAAATCCGGGGTCGAGCGCGCAAGGGGGTGCACATTTGTGCAACTTGCTTGCGCTGAGCCCTGCGCGTGCTGCCCGTTCCCTCGGAGGGAACTTTCCTTCCACCCCCACCCCCGCACCTTCCACTCCTTTCCCCTACCTAACCCACCCTCCTGGCCCTATCTAGAACCCCCTACCTTTATTCGAAAAGTTACTACTGCCTCCGGGCAGTAGTAACTTACGCGCGCTGGTGCGGCAGGCCCCGACACAGGCCGCTGTATCGGGGCACTCGGCCACGCCCCCGAACACCCCCCCCCCCCGAGCCGACTCCATGCCCCCTGGCCGCACCCCCGACCACCCCTTTTTGCAAGCCCCGAGACTTACGCGCGTCCCGGGGCTTGCGCATGCCGCCGAGCCTATGCAAAATAGGCTTGGCGCATGCAGAGCCATTTTAGAAGGGTTACGCGCATACCTTATGTGTGTAACGCTTTTAAAATCCGGCCCTAGATTTTCAAAGAAGCATATGGGCGTACATGTGCGTGTGCTACCCAGCACGCACCCATGGACTCCTGATTTTATAACATGCACGTGCAGGTGCACGCATGTTATGAAATTGGGGATCGGTGCACGCAAGGGGGTGCACAATTGTGCAACCTGCATGTGCCGACGCCCGCAGCCTTCACCTGTTCCCTCCCAGGCCACTCCGATTTTAGAGCGGCCTATGAGGGAACTTCCCTTCCCTCTACTCTATCTTTCCCACCACTTCCCCTAACCTTTCCACCCGCTAGCCCTATTCTAACCCCTGCTGGCTGGAGGTCTCTGGCCCCGCCCTGTCCCGCCCCCCCCGACTGCCCTACCCTGCTTCCACCCCGCCCCAGCTCTTTTTTGAAGCCCCGGGACTTAGACGCGTCCTGGGGCTTTAGGTGTATCGCTGGGCCTTTATAAAATAGGCCCAGTGCGTGAAACCCCCCCATGCAAGTAAATCAGTGGTACATATAAATCAAGAAAGCTGTGGTTAATGGTAAAGGAACAAGGACAGATAATAATGCCATAAATAATATTTAAAGGTGACAATTCAGAGGAAATGAAGCAAATCTCAATTAACTTGGAAGATATAATAAGGCAAATTGACAAACTAAAGATAGTATATCACTTGGCCCAGATGGTATACTGTTGCATTCGTGCTTGTTCTTGCCCTCGTTTCACCATCTCTACCTCTGTGGCAACTCCCTTCTGGTCTGACGGACAGATGCTGCCGCAGCTTCTCCTTGCTGCTTCACCCCGGAGTCCCCGGGCTGGCCTGAGACTGCGGATCCGCCATGTTCCCGATGACATAGGGCATGCACGCA
Organism: Rhinatrema bivittatum; assembly: GCF_901001135.1. Classification (NCBI taxonomy): domain Eukaryota; kingdom Metazoa; phylum Chordata; class Amphibia; order Gymnophiona; family Rhinatrematidae; genus Rhinatrema; species Rhinatrema bivittatum. The sequence continues at coordinate 101,425,173 of NC_042623.1, forward strand.
CTCCAGAGTTTGTACCAGCAAGGGCGCAAACCTCGGGGGGCGTCCCCCCGTAGTGATGTCATCCACTTCCAACATAAAAGGTCTTTGCTTGCTAACTTGTCTCGAGTTAGCAAGGTGGGGAAATTGTTCTCCGCTGCTCTGCCTCCACAAACTTACCAAGGGGTACCCGCTCCTCGGGGGCCCCGCTCTCTCTTCTTGATTTCAGATTCTAAGACGGGATCCGGTACTCGCTCCTCGAGGGTGTACGTCCCTGAATGCTCAGAAGACTCCCTATTGCCTGGAAGTGATCGCAGATGTGAACACTGTGAGTTTCTATTACAGATAGGATCCGGTACTCGCTCCACGAGGGCCCATGTTCCTAAACTCTGAAGACTCCCTATTTTCTAAGACGCTATTGCAGGTACGGAGATCGTAAGTTGTTATTGCAGATTGCAGATAGGAACTGGTACTCACTCCATGAGGGCCCATGTTCCTAAAACCTTTCAAAGACTGTCTTCTATCTCAGAAGCCATCGCATACCTATATCCTGTGAACTATTATTCCAGATTCCAGATAGGAACCGGTACTCACTCCACGAGGACCCATGTTCCTAAAACTCTTCAAAAACCCTCTTCTATCTCAGAAGCTATCGCCTACCTATATCTTGTGAACTATTTTTTCATATTTCAGATAGGAACCGATACTCGCTCCATGAGGGCCCATGTTCCTAAAACCCTCCAAAGACTCTCTCCTATTTCAGACACCATTGCATACACAGATATTGTGAGTTCTTATTCCAGATTACATATGGGAACCAGTGCTCACCTGCTCCTGAATATACTGAAGACTCTCTGTTGCATAGAGGCCATTACAAATATATACAATTGTGAATGTATCATCTACTACTGGATATGTATCCAGCATACCCTGTCTACTCATTACCTATAGTCTCGCTCTACAGCTCAGCTAACCCAGAGATCACAGTTCCAGTATCTGAAGGACTTCAGCCCTGCCGGGCACACCAGCTCACTACTGCCACTTCTGGTGGTTCTACTACCTTTTTAAAGATGGCACGGGCCATCCATTGCTCCTACCATGTGACAGGGGCTGGTCAATGGCACCGAGAGCCCCTGTCACATGGTAAGGGCAAAGGGCCATTGGTGCCATTTTGATTAGTGGCAGCCGACGGCCTGAGAACGGGAGATTGCTCCTGGGACCCCCACTGGACCACCAGGTACTTTTAAAAAGTTTTGGGGGGGGAGTCGGGAGGGTGGGGGAAGCTAAAGGATGTGTTTTAAAGGGTTGGGGTGGGTTTTTTGTTTATCAGCTCAGGCGCAGCCAATAAAAAAAAAACTGATCGGACCGCACGCAAAAAATTTCCCAATAGTCCCTGAACCTGGAATCGGAAATGATTCCGGTTCCAATTCACATCTCTAATTAAAACAGAGAACATCATAATACCTCTGTATCACTCCATGGTGTGACCACACCATAAATACTGTGTGCAGTTCTGGTCACTGCATCTCAAAAAAGATATAGCAGAATTAGAAAAGGTACAGAGAAGGATGACCAAAATGATGAAGGGAATGGAACAATTTCCTTATGAGGAAAGGCTAAAGAAGTTAGGGCTCTTCAGCTTGGAAAAGAGATGACAGAGGGGGGATATGATAGAGGTCTATAAAATAATGAGTGGATTGGGATGGGTAAATACAAATCAGTTGTTTATGGTTTCAAAAAGTGCAAAGACTAGAAGACATGCAATGAAGTTACTAGATGATACATTTTAGATACATAGGAGAAAATATTCTTTTACTCAATATACAATTAAACTCTGGAATTCATTGCGAGAAATGTGGTAAAAGATGTTAGTGTAGCTGAGTTTAGAAATGGTTTGAAAAAGTTCTTGGAAGAAAAGTCCATAAAACAATATTAAGGTGGACTTGGAGAAATCCACTGCTTGTCCCTGGGATAAGCATAATGGAATCTATTAAGAATCCTGATAGGCAGCACATGTGATCTGGGCTGTCCACTATTGGAAACAGAATGCTGGGCTTGAAAGACCTTTGGTCTGATCCAGCATGTTCTTAATCAAGCTATGGAATTGTTGCTGGAGGATGTGGTCAAGCCTGCTAACATATTGAAGATCAAAATAGGATTGGACAAGTTCCTAAAGGAAAAGCCCATAACCAGTTATTTGCCAGGTAGACATGTAAAAGCCGGTGCTTGTCCCTGGGAGTTAAAAATAAGAAAAAGATCAACTATTATTATCTGACGGGTACTTGTGACCCAGTCTGGCCACTGTTGGAGACAGAATACTGGACTCAATGGACCTTAGTCTGACCCCACATGGCACTTACTATTTTCTTATGTTTTATATAACAGTATTAACAAAACATTAACTGATGAGTAGGAAAATGGTACAAGTCACTAATAATTCCTCTCACACAAGAGCACAAATGAAATGGAATGAAATGAATGATGGCCGTTTTGAAGCAGAGCAATGCAGAATTCTTGATTCAGAAATGTACTCTTAAACCTCTGGTTCAATGTCGGGCTTCAAAGGACAATTTAAAGAGATTTATAAGTTACATTTTATCTGCATAATATAAAACAAAATAATGAAAAAATATGCAATTATAGATGTTTGACCTATGATTATAACAAATACACGTATTAATGCAATAAATCATTCAGCATAGCATGCTAATCATTATGACAGTCATTCATTTCATTCCATTTAATTTGTGCTCTGGTGTGAGAGAAATTGTTATTAGAGGCTTATGTTCTTAAGTTCTTAGCATTAAGACCCCTATGGTGATATGAAAGGGGCCCAGCAGATAGACAGAGCAGTAGCAGCAAGACCCCTAAGATGTTACATCTGGTGCATGGCAGGTAGGCATAGTATCAGGAAGACCCTTAAGATAGTACATCTGGTGCATGGCAGGAAGGCAGATTAGTGGTAAGATCCCTCATGTAGTATATAAGGAGAATGGCAGGTAGGTGAAGTGATAACAGGAAGACTCTTAAGGTGGTACATCTGGGTCATGTCACATAGGCAGAGTAGTGATAAGATAAAGATATAAAAACATAAGAAATTGCCATACAGGATCAGACCAAGGGCCAATCAAACCCAGCATCCTGTTTCCAACAGTGGCCAAACCAGGCCACAAGAACCTGGCAAGTGGCCAAACACAAAGAAGATCTCATGTTACTGATGACAGTAATAGCAGAGGTCATTCTCTAAGTCAACTTGATTAATAGCAGTTAGTGGACTTCTCCTCCAAACCTAAACCCAGCTACACTAACTGCACTAACCACATCCTCTGGCAAAAATTCCAGAGCTTAATTGTGCATTGAGTGAAAAAGAAATTTCTACAATTAGTTTTAAATGTTCTACTTGCTAACTTTATGGAGTGTACCCTTGTCCTTCTATTTTCTGAAAGAGTAAATAACCAATTCACATTTACCCGTTCTAGACCTCTCATGATTTTAAAGACCTCTATCATATCCCCGCTCAGTCATTTCTTCTCCAAGCTGAACAGCCCTAACCTCGTTAGCCTTTCCTGAATTGTTCCATCCCCTTTATCATTTTGGTCGCCCTTCTCTGTACCTTCTCCAGTGCAACTATATCTTTTTTCAGATGTTGCAACCTGAACTGTAGACAGTACTCAAGGTGTGGTCTCACCATGGAGTGATACAGAGGAATTATGACATTTTCTGTTTTATTCACCATTAGGGATGTGAATCGTTTATCTGACGATTGAAAATACCGTCTGATATTTTCAAATATCGTCCGATATTTTCAATATCGTCAGATATCAGGGGGTCCCCGATAGCGATAGGAAACCCCACGATTAATTTAGTGGGTTTTCTTATCGTTATTGGGGGGGGGGGGGGGAGAAAGGACACAACCTAAAAACACAACCTGACCCTTTAAAATGAGTTTGTTAGTATCCCCCACCCTCCGTACCCCCCCAATTTTTAAATACCTGGTGGTCCAGCGGGGGTCCCGGGAGCATTCTCCCGCGCTCGGGCTGTCGGCTGCCACTAATCAAAATGGCGCCAATGGCCCTTTGCTCTTACCATGTGACAGGGGCTATCGGTGCCATTGGTCGGCCCCTGTCACATGGTAGGTGCACTGGATGGCCCATGCCATTTTTAAAGATGGCGCCAGCCGTCCATTGCTCCTACCATGTGACAGGGACTGGCCAATGGCATGGATACCCTGTCACATGCTAAGGGCAAAGGGCCATCGCCGCCATTTTGTTTACTGGCGGCCGACGGCCCGAGCGCGGGAGAATGCTCCCAGGACCCCCGCTGGACCACCAGGTATTTAAAAAAATGTTTGGGGGGGTCTGGAGGGTGGGGGAATATTAACAAATTCATTTTAAAGAGTCAGCTATATTTTTTGGTTATCGGCTCGGGCGCAGCCGATAAAAAAAAACCCGATCGGACTGCAAGATAAAAATTTCACGATGTGAATCCGAACCCGAATCCGAACCGATACCTGTTCCGATTCACATCTCTATTCACCATTCCCTTCATAATAATGCCTAACATTCTGTTTGCTTTTATGACTGCTGCAGCACACTGAGTTGATGATTTAAAATTATTATCCACTTTGATGCTTAGATCTTTTTTCTGAGTGGTAGCTCCTAATATAGAACCTAACATTGTGTAACTACAACAAGGCTTATATTTCCCTATTTGCATCACCTTGCACTTGTCCACATTAAATTTCATCTGCCATTTGGATGCCCAATCTTCTAGTCTCGCAAGGTCCTCCTGTAATGTATCACAATCGGCTTGTGATTTAACTACTCTGAATAATTTTGTATCATCTGCAAATTTGATAACCTCACTCATTGTATTCCTTTCCAGATCATTTATAAGTATATTGAAAAGCACCAGTCGAAGTACCTGAGGCACTCCACTGTTTATACTATTCCACTGAGAAAATTGACCATTTAATCCTACTGTCTGTTTCCTGTCTTTTTTTTTCAATTCTTTTGTTGCGGAGCGCTCAGAGAGCGATCCCACTCCTGGGAGAGGTGTGTGCCCTTGGGCCGCGGATCGACGCCAGAGAGTCTGAAGAGGTGCCGCGGGAGGCGTGGCATGCCCGAGCATGGCCTAGACGGCAGCAAGCTGGAGAGATGACTGGAAGACAGGCCCTCCTCCGAGCCTGCACGCTTCGGAAGACCCAACATTGCTATGTTGGTCTTGTGAACAGTCCTCCGACCGTTCCCTGCCCTTTCGGACCTGCCGCAGGGTACGGCATGAAGCGGCAGGCCGGATGGAGGCCAGGGCAGCGAGGACTGGAACATGGATGCAGACAAGACTCAGAAACGAGGGACTGGCAGTGCAGACGAGGACTTCAGAGACAAGGTACTGGACGTGCTGACGTAGACTCAGAAGCAAGGTACTGGAAGTGCAGACGAGGACTCAGAGACAAGGTACTGGACGTGCTGACGTAAACTCAGAAGCAAGGTACTGGAAGTGCAGTCGAGGACTCAGAGACAAGGTACTGGACGTGCTGACGTAAACTCAGAAGCAAGGTACTGGAGGAAGAGACGTGGAATCAGGAACGAGGTATGATGCATACAGGAGACTCAAGGGTGAGGTACGAGCCTGGCAACATGGAGCGCCCTACACAGCCCGCCCGCGGGGCTGGTCACGGACCACGACAGCGGTTGCCGCAGGATACCAGGCTTTCAGAGAGTTCAGGAATAGGGTAAGGGTAGCTCACAGATTCAGGAACGAGGTGCATGGCTTGCATCACGAAGCGCCCTACTCAGCCCACCCAAGGGGCTGGTCATGGACCACGACATGGCTTGCCGCGAGGCACCAGGATATCTTGAAGAACCACAGATTCAGGAACGAGGTGCAAGGCTTGCATCACGAAGCGCCCTACTCAGCACACCCAAGGGGCTGGTCACGGACCACGAGATGGCTTGCCGCGAGGCACCAGGATATCTTGAAGAACCACAGATTCAGGAACGAGGTGCAAGGCTTGCATCACGAAGCGCCCTACTCAGCCCGCCCATGGGGCTGGTCACGGACCACGACATGGCTTGCCGCAAGGCACCAGGACATCTTAAGGAACAGGAACGAGGTGCTAGCTTTTAGGAGATTCAGGAACAGGGTAAGGCAGGTAGCTGCAGTACAGGCAGTCTATAGCAGGGTTTGCTGCGCACCAGCAGCCTGAAGCAGAGTATGCTGCACACCGGCAGCCTGAAGCAGGGATTGCTGCACACCGGCAGCCAAAGGCAAGGCAAGGCATCAACTGGACTGGAACACAGGATCGGATTGGAAGACAGGCCAAAGGCAGGAACATGGACAGGCAAACATCAGGGCTGGTACATCAAGGAGACATCGGGACTGGAACAGCAGGTAAACATCAGATGAGACGAGGAGCTCCAACAGAGCACGAGTAACACTGGACCTTGCAGAAGGCTGGAACACGGACAACTCCTGGAGCAAGGATGGAAGACTCCCAGGAGTGACCAACTCCTTGCGAAGGCAATGTTAGACTGGAAGCTGGGCCCTTTAGTAGGGCTGATGATGACAACGCCCTGGGAGGAGCCAGCAGGGGGCCACACCTAGCTGGCCCTTGAAGAGGAGTAGAGGGGAGCGCGCCCGCGCCCTAAGAAGCTGAGGAGACAAGCTGGAAGCTGACGGCGTCCTCCCGACCACGTGGAGAATTCAAGGGAGTCAGGCAGGCCGCGGAGCAGGACTGCTCTGAAGGTGGAAAGGTGGCAGGCTGCTAGTGGCTCCCAGCCGCGAAGACTGAAGCAGGAAGGCAGAGAGGTAAGCTGGCTGCAGGCTGAAGCGGAGTCAGAAGCAAACCAGAGACTGAGGCAGGCAGCGAGCTGAAGCGGAGTCGGGAGCAGACCGAAGTCTGAGGCTGGCTGCAGGCTGAAGTGGAGTCGGAAGCAAACCGAGAGGCAGGCTGCAGAGAACTGGGGAAGCTGTAGAAACGTGGAGAGCTGCAGGCACCGGCAGGGACGGCCTCCCTGCAGGGCGAGGACCCGGATTGCAGCACGGGCACCGGCAGGGACGCCCTCCCTGCCGGCTGAGGACCCCGGGAGCGGCCGAGCCTGCTGGGGAGAGCCAGGAGAGACCGCGGGGGTCCCGACCGCAAGGAGCGCTCGCGGCGTGTCGGCCCCACTGCACGAAGCAGAGGGCGGCCGGGGAGGAGCCCGGACACCTCAGAGGGACTGCCGCAGCGGCAGTGGCATCAGCGGCCCGGCTGGCCTCATGGAGGTAAGAGCCTGCCCACGCTCCTCGCGGGCAGGATCGCAACATTCTTTATTTATTGCTTTCATAATTAATTACAATAAACAAGTTACAATGAAATAAACTTAATGACAGAGTTGGAAAAATATCCAACAGGTATTAAATAAACCTCATTCCAATTCATATAATTTTCAACTCTCTGGCATTATTCAAATAAGGCAATAAAAGTGAAATCTTATCATTTTGAACGGGATACTAAAAGGAAATCCAATAAAGTATAGTAAATATACATATACATTTATCTTGACCTAGTTTCCATTTTATTTTTGCCGGTCTTTAGTCTCAAGTAAATCTTTTAAGCCCTGTGGATCCGAGAATATATAGTTGTTTCCTTCTAATTTAATGAAACATTTACACGGATATTTTAATGTAAAAATTCCCCCTTTATCTACTACTGTTTTTCTATACTGTAGAAAACTTCTTCTACGAATCTGGGTATCTTTAATACGATCAGGGAAAATCCATACTTTTTGACTATAAAAAGTGTTTAATCTATTTAGAAAAAAGGACCTCAATATATTGTCTCTGTCCATAGCAAAAGCAAATTGTATCAATAAAGTTTCTCTTATTTTTTATTTCAATTTCCTCTTGTGATTTCTGCAATAAGTCGGATAAGTCTATGGAATCCACTTCTATTTCTTTTTCATTACCATTTTTTGTTACTTGTTTTAATTCAGACTTTTTTTTCTTACCACTTAGATAAAAAGCTTTTACTATTACCGGCATAAACTTATCAGGGATTTTTAAAACTTGAGATGCATAACTCCTAAATAATTCAATCGGATCCATTTTTTTAATGACCGGAAAATTATTAATTCTTAAATTCAGTGATCTTACAACATTTTCTAAATTTTCTAGTCTCTTATTTATCTCATCTTCCTTGATAATCTGATGGCTCTGAATTTTTTCAATTTGGAATACCCATTTATCTAACTTATTTATATCTTCTTTTTGTTGTCCCAGTTCATTTGTCTTATGTTCTCTACTTTCTTACTTTAACTTCCTTACCTCCTGATGTCTTTACTGCAGGAATACACTGAGCAAAATCCAGATCAAGGATGTCCTTCTATAATTCTTTGGGGGGCTGATGCTGGCACCAGAGTAGAGGCTGAGACACAACCAGGAAGGAGGGTGCCATGAATAGAAGTAATCCACAGTGGTGGATTACGATGAAGGACTGGAATCTGGAGTTGTTGTACCAAGTCAGACAGAATAAAGTTCCCTCCTGCCCCGGAGTCAATAAATGCGAGTGTAGAGAAGGTCCCTCCAGGGTACTCAAGGGTTACCTGGACCGTACATTGAGGAGCAGGGTTAATGCAGCCTAGGGACAGCTCCTCAGTGATGCCTAGGCTTTGGCATTTTCTGAACGCTCCTTTCACTGGGCTAGGAAGTGGCCCTTGCCACCACAGTACAGGCAGAGGCCCAGTGTTCTACATCGTCTTCTCTCTTCTGAAGTCAGAGAGCTACGTCCCAGCTGCATGGGCTCTTCTGACTGAGGATCTGAATGGGAGATTGAGGGAGATTGGGGAGACGTCAGAGGCCTGGAGAAGGCTGGAGCCAATGAGACCTGTTGTTGCGTCCGTCGCTGCTCGACACCCTCACTCCACCCTCTTTACCTCTGTGGCGACTCCCTCCAGCTCTGATGGATGGTTAGCTGCCGCGGTGTCTTCTTGCCGTCTCCCTCCGGCGTCCCTGGACCGGCTCGACACTGCAGATCTGCCATGTTGCCTGATGACATAGGGCGTGTGCACGTGCGCGCTCCGATTGATGTACCAGTAAGGGCGCGAACCTTGGGGGCATCCCCCTGAGATGACTTCATCCGCTTCCAATATAAAAGGTCTCAGTATTTGCTAACGAATCGAGTTAGCAAGGGGATTGCTTCGGCAATTCTCCCAAGCTACTCTGCCTCCTCGGACTTACCAGGGGTACTCGCTCCTCGGGGGCCTCGCTCTCTTTTCTTTATTTCAGATTGCAGACAGGAACCGGTACTCATTCCTTGAGGGCCCATGTTCCTGAACACTCTGAAGATTCTCTACTGCCTGGAAGCTATTGCAGGTACAGACTTTTGTGAGTTACCATCACTCTCTCAGAGCTTTCCCTGGAACCAGGTACTCACTCCTCGAGGGCCTAACCCTTTCCAGCTACTGAGCTTCTTTAAGACCTTATGTGAGTTTTGTAAGAACATAAGAACATAAGAAAATACCATACTGGGTCAGACCAAGGGTCCATCAAGCCCAGCATCCTGTTTCCAACAGTGGCCAATCCAGGCCATAAGAACCTGGCAAGTACCCAAAAACTAAGTCTATTCCATGTAACCTATTGCTAATGGCAGTGGCTATTCTCTAAGTGAACTTAATAGCAGGTAATGGACTTCTCCTCCAAGAACTTATTCAATCCTTTTTTAAACACAGCTATACTAACTGCACTAACCACATTCTCTGGCAACAAATTCCAGAGTTTAATTGTGCGTTGAGTAAAAAAGAACTTTCTCCGATTAGTTTTAAATGTGCCCCATGCTAACTTCATGGAGTGCCCCCTAGTCTTTCTACTATCCGAAAGAGTAAATAACCGATTCACATCTACCCGTTCTAGACCTCTCATGATTTTAAACACCTCTATCATATCCCCCCTCAGTCGTCTCTTCTCCAAGCTGAAAAGTCCTAACCTCTTTAGTCTTTCCTCATAGGGGAGTTGTTCCATTCCCCTTATCATTTTGGTAGCCCTTCTCTGTACCTTCTCCATCACAATTATATCTTTTTTGAGATGCGGCGACCAGAATTGTACACAGTATTCAAGGTGCGATCTCACCATGGAGCGATACAGAGGCATTATGACATTTTCCGTTTTATTCACCATTCCCTTTCTAATAATTCCCAACATTCTGTTTGCTTTTTTGACTGCCGCAGCACACTGTACCGACGATTTCAATGTGTTATCCACTATGACACCTAGATCTCTTTCTTGGGTTGTAGCACCTAATATGGAACCCAACATTGTGTAATTATAGCATGGGTTATTTTTCCCTAAATGCATCACCTTGCACTTATCCACATTAAATTTCATCTGCCATTTGGATGCCCAATTTTCTAGTTCTGGCTATGAATACAGCATACCCTGCCTACTCACTATCTATAGTTTGTCTACAGCTCAGCAACCCTGGGATCGCTGTTCCAGTACCTGAGGGACTTCAGCCCTGCCGGGCATATCAGCTCACTACTGCCACCTCTGGTGGTTCTACTAACCTGTCTAATAAAAGAATTATCTGTGTCTGTCTCCATACCCAAGCCTAGCTGGTGGTCCCTCTCAGGATATCCTCCTGGGGGCGCAGTCATCTGCCATTGGCCCAAGGATCCACCTATCTACATTCCTCTACAGCTGAGTGCCCTCTCCAAGCACTCCACTGGTAACAGATTGCTACTCCTTCCCCATCAGGAGTCCTCAGCAACAGATTCATAACAGATTGTTAACTCCTCCCTTCTTGAGGAGTAGAGCATAACAGATTGCTAACTCCTCCCTCCACAGGAGCCGATTCATTACAGATTGCTAACTCCTCCTTCCACAGGAGCCAGATCATAACAGATTGCTAACTCCAGTGGATCTGGCTTTAAATTGGAGAAGCAGTACTCCTGGGAATCCAGCTTAAGGTATGGGATGTCAGTAACCCCATGGACCCGGCACACCTCTCCACCTTGCAGGCTGTACCAGGCCTGGTTCAATGCATCTCAAACAGCAAGAAACTTTAGAGAAACTTACTGCAGCATTCCATCAGCTTCACACACAGAAGATATAAGGCACAGCTTCTACCCAAGAAGGTCAGTTACAGGAGGTAACGTTAAAGACTGCTGTTCCACTGGCTGCTCCATTTCATTTCTCCGGAGAACTCCAGAAGACTTGCAGCTTTTTGAACCAGTGCAGTATGCATTTCACCTTACAGCCTTCATTGTTTCCCACGGACCTCTCTAAGACGACCTACATCTTGTCATACTTGGATGGGAGTGCCTTGTCGTGGGCATCCACCTTGTGGGAATGCAAGGACCCTATTTTGCAGGACATAGAAGGATTTATGGACTTGTTTAAATCCATTTTTGATGACCCTGCTCGTATGTCTGTTGCCGGGTTTGCTTTAGTGGACTTGAAGCAAGGCAACACATCATTGGCTGAATTTGCCATAGAATTCAAGACTCTTGCAGCAGAACTTCGCTGGGACCCCAGATGTCTTAAGACTCTCTTCTGCAGAGGCCTGGATACCCACTTGAAAGACGAGCTGGCCGCTCACCAGACACCTGACTTGCTGGAAGATTTACTAGCCTTAGCTACTTGGATTGATTGTCGGCTCCGAGACAAGGTAAAGGAACTCCGGCCTAAGGTGTTAACTGGGTTGAAACAGGCCAGTACCCCTGCACCTCGGATGGGTCCAGCAATTCCTGCTGTTGATAAAGAAGAACTGATGCAACTTGGGCATGGTCACTTGACCTCAAAGGAGAGAAGATTCCGGAAGAAACGCGGCCTGTGCATGTACTGTGGTCTGCCTGACCATGATGTCTCTGCATGCCCCATTTTGTTCGGGAAACAGATGGACTCAAGTCCGGTGGGAAGACTGTTCTTGGGCCTTACTGCATCCTCTCCTCCGTTCTCTCTCCCAGTCTCCCTGACCTATGGACCAGTCACTGTTCAGACTCCTGCCCTGGTGGACTCAGGAGCAGGAGGCAACTTCATTACTAGACATTTGGTGGAATACTTGAGGATCCCTCTCATCAAATTAAAAGATCCACTACTGTTGCCTTCCATTCACGGGAAGCCCTTGCCAGGTGACGTGACTTGTGAGACCATATCAGTTATGCTTCACACCGGAGCACTCCATATGGAAATAATCTCCTTCTTTGTACTAGAAAAGGCCATGCACCCTATCATCCTGGGGTTACCCTGGCTGCAAGTGCACCAACCCCAATTTGACTGGGCATCCCTAGATCTCTCACGATGGGGCCCAGAATGTCATGGGAAATGCTTCAAGGAGGTCTCGCCTATTATCTGCACATCTACTACCCCAGCAGGGCCAGAGCTGCCACCCCAGGATGCATCCTCTCGAGATGGATCTTTTGAAGAGGTGATTGAGGTTCTTCCTCTACACGGGCCCTGTGAGAATACCATGGGTTCAGGAACTAATACTGATCTACCAGAAGAAAGAATGGATCCTTCCTCTGATCTTGATGAGAGGATGATGTAGGAAAATATACCTGATGAGCCTCAGAACATAATTGACCCAAAGGAAATCATTTTAGCTACTACCCAGTCTGTACCCATCAGTAAGACTGTTGTTCCAAAGCATCTCAGGAAGAAAGTGCTTTTTTGGGCGCACAATTCCAAGCTGGCCGGCCATGCTGGTCAACGTGAACCCTGCTCAAGATACAGGAAATATATTAGTGGCCTACCGTCAAGAAGAATACCTACTCCTATGTGGCATCCTGCACCAGTTGTGCTAAGAACAAACTTACTTCGGGACAACCTTGGGGTCAGATGCAACCTCTGCCAGTTCCAGATCGGCCCTGGTCGCACATCACTACTGACTTTGTAGTCTATCTACCCACATCCGGAGAAATGAACACCAACTGGGTGACAGTGGATTGATTTAGCAAGATGGCACACTTCGTGGCACTTCCGGGCATACCCTCTGCATTGGAACTTGCTAAGCCTTTTATACAACACATATTCCGTTTCCATGGTCTACCTTTACACATCGTATCCGACCATGGATCTCAGTTCACGGCACGATTCTGGAAGGCCTTGTGTAAATTATTTGACATCACTCTAGACTATACTTCAGCCTACCATCCACAGTCGAATGGCCAGATGGAAAGGATGAATCAGACGATGAAGCAGTTTATTCGAGCCTATGTCACGTCCCGACAGAACAATTGGGCCAAATTGCTTCCATGGGCTGAATTTGCAATCAACTCTCATCCAGCTGCATCTACTGGAAAGTCACCTTTTGAAGTGGTTTTTGGACGTTCCCCAATACCGCCACTTCCACTGAAGCTCTCAGTGACGTCCCCAGCAGCTTAATCCACTGCTGATGATATCCATAAACTATGTGTTCAGACTAAGGATATGCTAATCAAAGCGAGTGATCGTGCTAAAAAATACTATGATGCACTCCATGCGCAAGCTCCAGTCTTCAAGCTAGGAGACAAGGTCTGGTTGTCAACCAAGCACCTCAGAGTCAAACTACCCTCCTCTCGGTTTGCTCCTCACTACATGGGACCATTTCCAGTCCTTCAACGTATTGGCAACGTCACCTATCGTCTGAAGTTACCACCCGGTACCCGAAGAGGAGATCGCCCTTTGAAGGCGGGTACTGTTGTGCCGTCGCTGCTCGACACCCTCACTCCGCCCTCTTTACCTCTGTGGCGACTCCCTCCGGCTCTGATGGACGGTTAGCTGCCATGGCGTCTTCTTGCCGTCTCCCTCCGGCATCCCCGGACCGGCTCGAAACTGCGGATCCGCCATGTTGCCCGATGACGTAGGGCACGCATGCGCGTGCGCTCCAATTAATGTACCCGCAAGGGCGCGAACCCCGGAGGCATCCCCCTGAGATGACTTCATCCGCTTCCAATATAAAAGGTCTCAGTATTTGCTAATGAATCGAGTTAGCAAGGGGATTGCTTCGGCTTTTCTCCCAAGCTACTCTGCCTCCTCGGACTTACCTCGGGGGTCTCACTCTCTTTTCTTTATTTCAGATTGCAGATAGGAACCGGTACTCGCTCCTCGAGGGCCCATGTTCCTGAACACTCTGAAGATTCTCTACTGCCTGGAAGCTATCGCAGATACAGACTTTTGTGAGTTACCATCTCTCTCTCAGAGCTTTCCCTGGAACCAGGTACTCACTCCTCGAGGGCCTAACCCTTTCCAGCTACTGAGCTTCTTTAAGACCTTATGTGAGTTTTGTCATCTAGTTCTGGCTATGAACACAGCATACCCTGCCTACTCACTATCTATAATTTCTCTACAGCTCAGCAACCCTGGGATCGCTGTTCCAGTACCTGAGGGACTTGAGCCCTGCCGGGCATATCATCTCACTACTGCCACCTCTGGTGGTTCTACTAACCTGTCTAATAAAATAATTATCTGTGTCTGTCTTCATGCCCAAGCCTAGCCGGTGGTCCCTCTCAGGATATCCTCCTGGGAGCGCAGTCATCTGCCATCGGCCCAAGGATCCACCTATCTACATTCCTCTACAGCTGAGTGCCCTCTCCAAGCACTCCGCTGGTAACAGATTGCTACTCCTTCCCCATCAGGAGTCTTCAGCAACAGATTCATAACAGATTGTTAACTCCTCCCTTCTTGAGGAGTAGAGCATAACAGATTGCTAACTCCTCCTTCCACAGGAGCCAGAGCATAACACCTGTCTCCAAGGTGGGCGAACCTCATAAGCCCTTTGTTGGAGACGGCGGTCGATTCTCCCTGCCAGATCGATCAGAGTATTGAGATCATCCAGAAGGTCTCTGGCTGCTAGTTCGTCTTTTATGCACACAGATAATCCCTCCAGGAAAATGTCACGCAGGCTGTCCTCTCGCCAACCCAACTCAGTGGCCAGCATGCTGAACACAATGGCGTAATCTGCTAGTGACTGGGATCCCTGGCACAACTGTAAGAGTTCCGTGGTAGCAATGGAGTGACGTGCGGGCTCATCAAACACTTTTTTGAAGTTGAGCACAATTTGCTGGAGGTTACTCAGCATGGGATCATTGTGCTCCCACAAGGGCAAAGCCCAGGCCAGGGCCCTTCCATCCAGTAATGACAGGATGTAAGCGACTTTCACAGAATCAGAAGGAAACTGATTCAGCAGAAGAGAGAACCTGATATAGCATTGGTTGAGAAATTCCCAACAGTGCTTGGCCTCACCAGAGTAGCAAGGGGGAGCCGGTAACTGTGTGGAGGTGGCTGGCCCAAGGACTGGAACTGGAAGGTGCACTGGAGGAGCCTCCGGGGGATTGGCATCCAAGCGATTAGCTAATCACTCTGTGGTGGCTGCCAGCATGTCCAAACAGTGCTGCTGTTGCTGCAGGCATTGTGTCATTCTTGGAATGGCTTGTAGCCCAGAAATATCCGCTGGGTCCATGGCCTTGTAAACTGTTACGATCTGTGGACCCTTGGGCTGGCCTTGTGATGATGGAGGAACGTTGAAGAGGATTCTGCAGAGAAGAGCTGGCCGGGAGGTGGAAAGGAGCCAGGAGAAAAATCCGGAGCTTCACCACTGGAAGCCCGAGGTCCCCCCAGGAGGAGCCCGTGAGGACCCGAGCTGCTTGGACTTAGGTGCGGTCTCCTGGAAGTGACAGCAAGCAGGAAGGGTGGATGGTCCGAAGGTCAGGGCTGGCAGCAGTCAGGAATTCCAAGGACATACCGGAGTCAGGAACCAGGAAATCAGGCCAAAGCATCAGGGCAAGGTGGGATCCGGAAGAAAGGCTGGATCAGGAACGAAGGCTGGATTAGGAATGAAGGCTGGATCTGCAAGTAGGCGACTCCCAGGATTGAACCTCGTTGCAAGGCAATGTTTCAATGCAGGAGCTGGGTTTAAATACCCTGCCGCGTCTGACGTCATCCCGGGGGCTGGCCGAGGTTTCCCGCTACTGTCCCTTTAAATTCCTCCTCCTTGCGCACACGCATGCCTAAGGGGGCAGAGCTAAGAGAGGAGCTCAGCGGTGACTCCCTCGTGGAGACGCCACTGCGGAGGAGGCCCGAACAGGCCCGAAATGCATCGGGGATTGCAGCAGCTAGTCGGGTGGTCTTGGAGTAGGTAAGGGCCCGGTCACGGGACCCGCGACCAGGATCCCAACAAGAGTTGAAGTTAAGGGTAGGCCCTGAGGAAAAATTAGGGATGTGCATTTTTCCTGGTTCGGGGACCCTGAAACCTGAACGAGTTTTTCCCAAAATTTCAGAAAAAATTCATTTTTTGGTTTAGTGCCCACTAACTCCCATTTGTGCACGCTAACATAAAAATGTTAGCCCCACTAATGGGAGTTAGTGCGCACTAACGGGGAGTTAGTGCGCACTAAACTGAAATTCAGGTCCCCCCGAATTTAAAAGGCCCAAACTGCGGGAAATACGAAATTTCCTGTGGTGGGCCGAAAATGAGGCCCAAACCAAAAGGTTCGCGCTTCAAACATCTCTAGGAAAAATGCCAGGGGCATTACTCATACTCTCTGCCTGCACTGTCTGCTCTTGCTGGGGGTTGTTTTCATCACTGTCAGTCTCATTATCTATCTCCTCTATTACCATACAGAAGGCTAAGATGCTACTGACTAATCCTCCAAATTTTCTCCTGCTACTAGCATCTCAAGTTCTGATTCAGAGAATCCCAGACAAGATTCTTTCTCATCATTAGCTGTTGAAAATACTTCCTCTATTGTTTCAGAAGCAGGAACCAATGTAGAGGATTGTGTAACTGGTTTTGGCTGTTGCACTTCTGCTGCCCCAGTCCATACCCCTGTCCTGCTATTCTCTGCCTTAGATGGCTCTCCCACTTTTTCCCTCTGCTCCAAATCAAGAAGGAAAGGGAATTAGTGGCTAAGGTGCATGCTCTCCAAATTTCTACTGCTTCTGTCTTGAGCTGCCAGTGCCTTCCATTCCTGCCATTCTTCAGCTAGAAAAGTTTATTTTCAATTTAGGGGCAGCACTAGAGCTTTTTTTTTTTTTTAATCACTGCTATTAGACTTGACTGTATCTGCACAATGCTTCTGCCCCTATCAAGGGTGTCAACACTCTCTCTTTTCTCTTTTTCTGACATGATGGAATTTGTTGAAGTGGACTGCCTACTATGGGTTTGGATATTACAAATGAATTTATTTTTTGATGCTGTAACTTTATATCCCTGCTCACCACCCACACTGTATGGAGAGCTGTCTGTCACACAAGCACACACAGATATATACATTGTAGTGTGCTGTGCTGTATTCATTCATTCCTAATTGACTGCACATTGGAAAAAGCTGTTAGTTAAACAGAACTAAATTGACTGGCAGCCTTCTTTTCGGTTTCTGTGTGCTCACCTCACTGGTATCCAGTCAGAGACAGATAAAAAAAAACAAAACACTAGCACTGCTGCATTCTCCACAATGTCTCCTACTTTGATCTTCCTTAAGTGAAGAGAAAAATTAAAATCGGCATCAGTGCACTAGCAGTGTGAAATTACTGTAGCACATGGACCAGAAGCAGCCCTTTACCACTGCCAAATCCCAAAGTCTCTAAGCTTTTCTTAAAACTCTGTGAGAGCAGCTACAAAGACTTCTTTCTCTGCCAACAGTTAGGGAGGAAATTCAGAGTGATTCTTGCACTTGTTCTGACTTTACTGTGTGAGTAGGTAAGAGTTACTTGATCCAGATAGCAGCTATAAGCTGTTTAAAAAGATACTATACCTTGATTTGTCTTCTAGCCAGTCCCCTTAACAACTTGTCCTACCTATGCTCTGACAAGGTTGTGAAGTTACATAGCTAAGGGGGTCATTTATCAAAATGCGGTAAGGCGTTTTCGCATGCGTTAAGGGCTTATCGCATGCGAAAAAGCCCCGTTTTCGCATGCGATAGGCCTTTAACGCATGCGAAGACGTGTTTACCGCATGCGATCGCACCATATCGTATGGTGCGATGCAAATGCAAAAACTGGGAGGAGTAGGGGCGGAGAGGGGATGCAAATTCAAAACCTGGGCGGAGAGTGGGCTGGGTTAGCCTGCCTGCGAAGAGGTATCGCAGAGCCATAACGCCAATTTTAACAACACCTCTTTCAGATGCGTTAGGCTCTGTGATAGCAGCCGTGACCATGCGGTGAGTACCTTCGCCATTTGCGATGCGGTCCGTTAGCATACACCACGCCCCTTTTGCTATCGCATGCGGTACGTACCGCATTTTGATAAATCCACCCCTAAGTTACCTATAGTTGCTATAGTTACCTCCACCTGTTTACTTACATAGAGCATAGACATAGACTTGAATGGGAAACAGATGAATATTTTTTGTTACGTTTGTGGGACCCAAGCATTCATTTTGCGGGTCCACAAATGAAACAAATATGGACATATTTGTTGTGTTTTATGCATTTGTTTCACATGAATGTACAAATCTACTTTTTAATAAACTAATGCAGTGTTACCTACAACTTGCTAGATATTTATTTCTCAATAATGTGAGAGTGAGTCAACTGAAGTATTGTGGTCCATCATTAAAATTGTTTCTCTTGGGTTTTTTTTAAGGCTCTTTGGAATGGAAATAAATAGTCTATTGAGAGCCCATTTCACAGTGACTTTAAAACAATAGCTCCATGAACCATGACAATTTTTAGAAAGCTGAAAAATATTGCAGAAATAACTGAATCAAACACATAAAACATATTGTTATACAGCACCCCATCCTGCAAAAATAAATCCCATATACCAAGATGTCAAGCATTTCTAACATGTGCAAGTGTCCTGATTAACCATGAGTAACTGAATAATATATGTAGCCATTTTGAATGCAAATTCAACCAATCAGCTGGAATGCTTAATTTGAAGCTATATCCATTACTAAAGGCACATATATCATCATAAAAAGTCTCAATTTCTAGAGCTTCATTAAGCCCATATAGATCTATTTTATTCCATGTACTGTAATTATAAAAAAAAATTGCTACTGAAGTTGCAGACTCAAAGAAAGTTTACTACCTCATTTCAATATCACCTGCTGTATCACAAAAACATTTTAGATCTTCAGTAGCATGTTGTGCCTCTGTTCAGTGTTTAGTTTCCAGTGCTTCTAGCTTCTTAATGCAAATTCAGCTTTTATGTTGGATCATATGAAATTTCACAGGGTTTTTTGTTCACTCTATATAGATCTTTTGACAGGGGCATATGATGGCATAAACAACTTGTGGAGTGTCACAATAAAAAAAATCCCTGAAGATAATATTTTAAAGGTAAGGTAGGATGTTGAAAAACATATAATATACCTTGTAAGAATTTACACAAACTGAAAATTTTGTAGATTGAAAGAAGCCACACTGTGTAGATTGTACACATTGTTGCTCACACTGCACCATTGACACTAATATAACCCTTAAATTCTGATCCCTATTTCACAGAAAAATAGATCTTTCTTTTAAAAGTTTGTGTATGGACAGTAAATTCCAATGATGAAGAATAGTATGTTGGACATTCTGAGATCTTAAGGTATATGGTAACATACACACCATATGTTATACTGGAGATTTTTGCTTAGTTTGAAGAAAAATGTCTCTATTGGCATAAAGGGCCCTCTTAAAACCTTGCTGGAATACACTAGATAGATATACCCTCTCTGCAAAAATCTCTCCATCATATGTTCATCTGGATTGGCACCTATATTCTTGAGTAGTACACAGGTGATATAATCTTGAAAATAGACTGGTAGGGATATTTTCACATAGCCGTCGAGGGTAATATCATGGAAAAATATAGTAAAGAATTTCTGTCTGTAGGTTTATGATAAATTAGTTACTAATGTAGCAATAGACTTAAAAATCTGCAAAACCAAAAATTATATCATTTATTTATTTATTTATTTATTTGTTTATTTTAAAGATTTTATATACCGGCAACTGTTTGCACATCGTATCGGTTTACAGATAACTTAGAACAATGAGTATCAAATAGGCATGGCCTTTACAAAGAACAAAAAACAGAAAGTATACAAGAAATCTAAGAATTTACTTAATAGATTCAACTGGGAGTAGCATAAATTGTGGGAGGAGGATAAAACAAAATGAAAAGAGGAAGGCTATGTACAAAGGTTCAAAAAATATTCATGATTTTGTATATTGAAATACCGATTAACACCTGTCTATTCATGCATGTTATAAAATCTGCTACCCACACGCACATACGCACATGATTTTTTTATTGATGTGTGCATGTGCATGCAAATGCCATCTCACATGCGTAAGTGAGGGGATGTTAGCATATGCGTGCGGTGACGAATTAGGGCCTTTTTCTTTGTTCCCTCCCAGTTCACCCTGTAAAGGAGCAGTTTTCTTAAACCCCTTACCTAACCTGCCTCCCTTTTACCTGCGCGCTTATGTACGATTCGGACTTAATGGCGCTATCCTGAACTGCACATGCCCTACCCATGCCCTGCCCAGACTCCACCCCTGGCCTGCCCCTTTATGCAAAATCCTTTTCATTGCGTGCACTGGGAGATACACAAGTGGCTGCAGGCCTCTTAAAATCCACATGGCCCGTGCTCATCCCAATCATTCATGTATCTCCCAAATTTGCCACATGTAGGGCTTTTAAAATTCACCCTTTAGCTGGCTAACTTTGGAGGTATATTCAATAGTGCTACTGCTACAGTTAGCAGGCTAAGTATAGCTGGCTAACTTTAGGACAGCTCTTTGGCCTGATTAGACTTAGCCAGATAAATCATCTGGCTAACTCTGAATATTGAAGTTATCTTTACCTGGGTAACATCAAGCTAGGTTGAGAGAACATTGCACAAATCTCATCTTTGGGTGAGTTTCCTCACTCCGAGGGTCATCAAATCTTCACAAGAGAACACTGTTCTGTTCATACATCTCACATTGAATGTCAAAGTGGTCCCTAACCCCTACCCTAAACCTCACCTCGAGTTACAAGGGGGCCCTCTCATAGGGATATAAATACCTATCTAGGCTGATGGCATTATAGCTAGTGCTCCGGGAGCTCCAAAACTAGTAAAACAGGCCTTTGAGAACACATCACAAAATACAATACAACCTATCACATGGCTTAACACTACTGAAAAAGGTGTAGTTCAAATGAGCATTAAAGCTATGCAATAGGACTTTGCAAAATGGTTAACCCAGCCCACTCATCCTCTTTTTTGGATTTGCATCATACCATACGTTATGGTGCGATCGCATGTGTTAAAGGCATTTTCGCATGCATTAAGAGCTTATCAAATGCATTAATGGTGCTTTTCGCATGTGTTAAGCCCTTAACACATGCGAAAACACCTTAGCACATTTTAATAAATGACCCTAATAGTTAATAATCCATTTGTTTTAAATGTGTATGGGTATGTGTGTATTTTTAGTTGCAGAACAACTCCAATATTCAAACCCAATGAATGTAGATGCTTTATGTTTGAAAATTGACTTTTTTTAAAATTCTTTATTTATAACATTTTGAATATTACAACAAAATTAACATTTTGCTTACAGAAAGAAAAATACATGGTTATCACAATCTTTAACTTCCAAAAAGAACACACACACACACACATATATATATATATATATATATATATATATATATATATATATATATATATATTTTTTTTTTTTTTTATTTCACTATTTCCTTAGATTGATTAACCCCACTACCAAGCAAAACAAAAATGGGGCGGTATACAGAAATAATAGGGCGTACTCACCATAGAATGAATAAACAGAAAAGGCCCATGGTGATAGGCTTTCTGGCAGCAACAAATTATTTTAATTGTTCAGGGGCAAAGAAGGTGAAGCACTCTGCACCTTTCTTGACTAAGCATTTACAGGGAAAATGTAATTTAAAGGAAAATCCCAACTGCACGACATCTTGTCGGTATGTTAAAAACCCCCGACATCGAATCTGTGTAGTTGAGGCCAAATCTGGAAAAATTTTTATAATGCCATCAAAAAAGTTTACAGGGTAATTTCTGAAATACTTTTTCATTACCAAGTTCAGGTCATTTACTGAAATAAAGGACACTAATAATGTACCCGTATTTATCACCTCCATTGTTGAATCTTCTAAAACTTCTGATAAATTACCCTGAAAGCGGACATTTTTAGGATTACTCGGTAATCTGGGTTTTGGTAGGAAAAAGCAGGTATTTATTGAGGGAAAATTTTAATCAGTAAATCCCAGTTTTTCAAACATAAACTTTTTTAAGGATTAGAAGGGATTTCTCCTACCACCCTTGGGAAATTAAGCAGGCGAAGGTTTAAATGTCCTAACTTATTTTCCAGATGTTCCATTCTCCTAGCGAGTATGTCCCGATCCTTAATAGTTGCTGCTTTGAAGTCCTGGGTAGTTTTTTCTTTCTCCTCCAGCCCAGATACTTTGAGCTCCAAAGAATTAACCCAAGCTTGAGTTTTCTGAATCTTCTGTGAAGCTTCCGAATTTGAGTGATCCATCTTTATATTCATGGAATTTAAAGTTGTGCTTAGGCCTTCCACCAAATCCCATATGGCATCCAACGTTATCACATCTGGACGTGCTGGAATTTTAAAAAGGGCACTGCAAGGAACATTCTCTACATTGGAGACTATTGTCTCTCTGTTGCTGTTTTCAGGTAACCTCTCCACTCCTTCAACAGTACATGCTAATCCTGTAGGCATCTGTCCCTCCACCGGACCCAATGTTGTTGGTTTTGGCTCCAAAACTGCAGTGCTTAGTAGTGCTCCATCTGCACCATTCTCAGCTACAAAAACCGCCGAGACTGTGTCTGGATTCGCCGCATCAGCCCGCTGTGATGGTGGGTGCCTTAGTTCCGGGCTCAAGAATGCCTCCTCTGCAGGCAGAGTCGACTCTCCCATGCCGACCTGCACACCAGGCTCCTCAGCTCCCTGGTTGCTTTGTATGGGTGAGTACATAAAGTTAGTAATCTCCGTTTGTAGCATTGGCAGGGGATAAGAAGTGGATGGGTAGGTCCGCGCTTTTCCTTTGCATTTGGAAGGCATCAATAAGAAAAGAAATCAACAAGAAATTCAGAGCTACTCTCTTCCGTGTGCTCATTGTGTGGCCATCTTGGAAGCACCGCCCCCACCCTCAAAATTGACTTGTTTTATTGGGCTTAAATGTGCATGCATACCTTAGTAGTTGGGCACCGTATTAAAAATTTGTTCTAAACTGTTTTAATCTAGACTTCTGTAACACAGTAACATACAGATATTTTAGAAACAGACCAATTTGTCCATCCAGTTGTCCCAGTTAGTCCTGTCAATATTGCTAAGGATATATCCCATTTGTTAGCCATAGAGCATTAAAGCTTGTAAGATACCATTCCTTATCCATGATAGTTTTTTCATCTTCCTTCATTGTACTCCATCTTCTTGGATATATGTTCATTCAAGATCCCCTATTTAATTCACACTCAGCACATATCCTTTTTCATGTCAAACAATGTTTTATAATAATCTAAATAGCCACCAATACAAGCATGGCTGTTTTCTGAATATACAGTCTCCTAAGTGCCTGTGACTTTTCCAGACAGTACCCCCCACCACCTGCTGCATTGCTAGGACTTCTTGTTATTACTGTACTTCCAGTCTGCCAGAAAGAACCAGCTGATACTTGATTATATCAATGCAGCTTGTCAAGAAGACCTGACTGTATGATTGCCTGATTTCCAATAGAATTTCTAGCTATTACTGTATTGTTAATTCTGTCATCACAGCTTGCCAGACTGACTCAACTGCAAGGATGCCTGCTTTTCTTCTAAGATTTCTAACATTTCATATTACTCACTTTGTCATTTATTCTGGCAGCCTCGTTGAATCATCTGAATAGGTCATTTTAAACACTTTAAACAGATGCCAATATGTTCTGCTTTTACTGCCTCTCCACTTTTTTGCAACTAATGATCATCTGTGCTTATCTATTCCTTCTTGTGGTTTGTTGCTGTTTAAATCTCCACCAACTTCTCCAAGAGGATGTTCCACATATCCACTATCTTTTCTTGGAAAATATTTCTGATATTCCTTGTGAGTCTATCCCTCAGAGCCTCATATCATGTCCATTTGTTCTAGAACTTTTCCTATCCAGAGGTTGGCTGGTCTAATTATCCAAACCTGCAAAGGATTCAGATGCTATTGTAACTTTGCAATATATGTGTGATACAAGTTTCTTGCTGTAGATTCTCCCTTCAGGATTTACCAGATCCAGATTGTGCAAGATTAAGGCTGTAGACACCTGCAATTCAACTGCTAACTCATAATCAATAATGAAACTGCACACTTCATTAGCATATAATAGTATTAAACTTTATTAAATAATCCACAAACTTTGTCAATCTACTTGTTGCATTTGCAGCTCATGGGAAGCACCCCTGAGTTGCCCTACTCACCCCCAATGTAGGTCCTCTCAGTTTTTCATCACATGGACTGCCATGTCCCCATGGCCTCCTTAGGCATGTGCACGCCCAACATCACAACCTTTAAAGGGTCCAAGGCAAGAAAAGGCTGTGGCACCTGAAGATGACATCACCAGCCTGGGTCCTATTTAAGGACCTGACCAATCACTCTCCTTTGCCTCAGCAACAGGTCCAGCTACCCTGTGTAGTATTGCTATTCATCCTTTTCCTGACTTTGCCTCAGCCTGATCCTACATTTGCCTCTGACTGTTCCAATCTTCGTCCCTACCTGTTCCAGCCTTGCCTGCCCACTTTGCTTCTGCCTATCCGTCCCTCTTCCCATTCCTCAGATGGATCCCTGTTTTGATCTTCACCTGGACTCTAGACATGCTTGTTTGCTGCCTGCCCCCAGTCTCTGCCTAGATCCTTGACACGCCTGACTGCCACCTTCCTATAACTCTAGCCTGGCTTTGGACCATGTCTCCAAGAAGAAGGTGAAGTTGTGGAGTAGTCTGCTTTGCATGGGTCTGCCTGCCAATGGTGAGAACATGCAAGGCTCCTTCCTGCAGGTAGAGTCAATCTTGCCTCAGCTCAAATGTCTACAGACCCAACACTGCTCACTGCACAACACATGAGTATTGCAGAACTTTATGCATGAAGATTTTCTCAGAAGTTTCAAACTGGTAATGAATAAGCAGCTAGGTCAGATCTCTACACAGTCTTTGCACTACTAACAAGATCACAGTTTGTATCTTAATTTGAGCTGATTCAAACACTGAAGGAGTGGGAAACTTTGTTATACTGATCCTGCAGACAGCTGCTTGAATCCATGCTGCAGTAGTCTTCAGTCACAGCAAGGAATCAGACCACTCTGGATCCTTCAACATGAGTCCTTAGTTGAAAAGAAAGACTTATTTTTAACATTTCAGCAAAGCAGGATAAACTCTGTCCTGTGCTGCAGGATTCAGTTATCTGCCCCTTATCCTTCTACATGCACACTGTTATGCCCGTTGGTCGCAGACGGCTGTGAGCTCTCATGGTCACCTCCTTTTCCCCTGCATCATCAATCCTAGGAAGAATGGCAGCCTCCGCCAACCAACGCCAACTTTCCCAGTGTCCCTGGGATGGCATGGGCGCTGCCAACCGCCATCTTGTCTCTGGAATCACCTAAGGTGCACGCGCGCGTGCAAGGCCTCCTTTGAACACATCATGGCAGGAACCTCGGGGGCGTCCCCTCCCGATGACATCAACTTGCTGCTGTACTTAAGCTGCTCTGCAACTACTAGTTAGCAAGGAATTCCCTTGTTGCTGAATTCACTCCATTCTTGGACTTCCAGTTCCTGTTTCCTCTCTTGGCGTGTGGACGCCCTGGGTACCCACTCCTCGGGGGCCTTTCCACATTCCTGGCTATCTGCACCTTGGAGGGCCTTCCAGCCTTGGAATACTACCTGACCCGCTTCTCAGGTCAATCTCCTGGAACTATCACTTGTGAGTACCTTACTACAGACTTTAATGATACTAGCTTTACTAAAGCTTCTCGCAGTGTACCCCGTACCTCAGGCCACTACCATTCCTCTTCAGTACTTGTTGTTCCAGTATACCCTGTGCTGCAGGGTATTGCTGTACCAGCTACAAGATCCACTTCCGGGTTCCTGTACCTCAAGCTACATTATCACAATCATCTTCAGTACAGTCATCCTCGGCATTCCCAACTCTACGGGCCACTGCCGGATCTGCACTTCTGAGTTAATCTCTACTTGTCTGAAGGGACTTCCTGGCATACCCCGCACTGCGGGCCACTACCATATCTTCACATCACTGGTATCACCCTGGGTATACCCCACTGCTCAGAACTGTATTTATTTGCATCTCCCACTCCGCGGACTCTGCTTTTCCTTCCTTCATAATAAAGTCTCTATCATACAGTGTGTCCTACGCTGCTGAGACCGCACCTACTGAATCCTGTGGGCAGATACATCTCTTATCTCAGCCCAGGGTTCACATCCTTACAAAAACATAACATACACATTTTCTTTGGTTCAATATATAATCAAACAATTAAACATACTCTTGTTCTCTCCAAAAGACAAATGCAATATTTACTAGGAATGTGCATTCATTGGTCATTTGTTTCATTTCCTGCGTGGTATTGCAAATTTCTAGTATATGTGTAAGTGTCCATGCTTGTACAGTAGAAAACATACACATGTACTAGATACTCACGTACCATGAAATGAATGACCAATGAATGCACATCCCTAATATTTGCAGTGATTCACTCTCATATACAACTAATAGTTTTGCACATTTATAAATTTCAACAGTTTGCACAATATGCAGGCAAGAAAGTGATGTAACTTCATTACCATTTTCTCAAACAATCATAATTAACCCAGTGCACTGCTAATGACGAGTAATATGAAGAGCTGCTTACCTTAGTTGAAAACAAAGGATTATATTTAACATTTCATCAGAGCAAAATAAACATCCATCCTGGGCTGCAGGAGTCAGTTATCTGCCTGCATAATGTCCTGTGTCATTCTGACAATAACCCACTGCTTTCCCTGCAAAATCACAAGTGCCAATTCATACATTTCCATTATCTCTTACCCAAAAAGGGGTTATATATATTGTCCTCCCCTATAACCTGACATCCCTGACAGGTGTTTTTGTCCACTGC
Source organism: Rhinatrema bivittatum (assembly GCF_901001135.1). NCBI lineage: Eukaryota > Metazoa > Chordata > Amphibia > Gymnophiona > Rhinatrematidae > Rhinatrema > Rhinatrema bivittatum. Next base: position 101,452,221 of record NC_042623.1, read on the forward strand.
TTGCATATTAATTCTGTCTGTTTGCTCAACTGCTTTTGCAGTATAGTATTCAACTGTACATACGTCCAATGTGTTGCTTTGATATGGTTGTCCTATTATGCTGTGAGTATATAACCCTTTGGGCAACTGCACTTGAAAATCATCAAATCTGCTAGGCAGGTTTCTCTCTCTTCTCAGTCTTTAGGGTAGTGGGGATAACTCTACTTTGTCCACAGATTCACTTAAAATACTTTCCTCTGTCAATGAGGGTGTACACTGTTCTTCATCAAATGTACTTCTCCAATCAAATGGATCATTATGGGATACAGTTGTGGTATCTACTTCAGGATCTTTATCCCGTGACTCTGGACAAAGCTCCTCTGCATTAGGGTTTAATTCACTATTTTACTGAGTCACAAAACTTGTGTTTTTTCTTGTTTCAGTTGGATCCTGATACTTGCTCCCCATACTGGAACCATCTATATTCTCACCATTTTCATCCATCCATCTTATCCTCAGTCATTTAGCAATACTGGGTGATCCATGAATGACATCAGCTTCTTCCCTACTTGAAATAAATCCACAGAGATACAGAAGGTGTCTGTGCAGAGTTCTTTCTGGCCCACCCCCTATTTCTGGCCTCACCACATAGACTGGTAGTTCTTAAATTTATATCATAACAATGTACAATCGGTCTGCAAGTTTATGCCTGCCCCTCAATTTTATATTTTTAACCTGCACTCTATCACCCTCCTCTACTGAAGATAGCATCACTTTTGTATCCCATGTGGACTTCCTGTGTAGCTAGCTTATAATCATACTTTCACATATTAATGACGAATTTTGGAATTGTGGCCCATAAGTCTATTGGAAGCTGTGGTTCTCTTCTGAACATGAGAAAGAATGGAGAATTTCTAGTACTGTCATTGCAGGTACAATTATAGGCGTGCACAAGTGGCCAAACATATTTTCTGCAAAGTTCCTTATGCTTATTCGCTAATGTACCTAGCATATCTATTAAAGTTCTATTGAAACATTCCACTGCATTTCCCTGAGGATGGTATGGAGTAGTTCGGGATTTGGTGCCTGTTATTTTGCATAACTCAGAGATGGATTCAAAATTGATTCCTTGGTCACTATGGATTCGTTTTGGAAATCCGTAGTAGCAGATGAAACTTTCCTACAAGGTAACATACACATTTCTTGCAGTTTGATCTTGAGTAGGGTATGCTTGAGCGTACTTAGTAAAATAATATATGAGTACTAGGATATTTTGTATGTCCTTATCAGGCTCCAGGGTTAGAAAACTGATGCAAACTAACTCCATGGGAGTCGTTTTTTTCTGCTCTGGCTTTTATCTGCATACGCCTTTTTGTATGTTTTCACTGAATGCTCTACTCCATGTGTGATTCTTGGCCAATAGAAGCATGCATGCACTAAGTCCAAGGTTCATTCACAACCCATGTGACCAGTTTCATTGTGCACCATTTCCAGTACTCTCCAGTGATGCCTTTTTGGAATCACAAGTTGATGATATAGCTCTCCATTCCTCGTTACTTTTCTGCAGAGCACCCCCTCTTGAAGACACAGCTTTTGCCATTTTCTGAAGGCTTCACAAGGTTCCTCTGGTCCTGATCTCTAGGTTTCTCACCAGTTTCCAGCATCAATATGATCTGAGACAAATAGGAATCTTCCCTCTGGAATACTGTCTGGTCACTCAAAGTAAACCCAGGTAAGGAAGATTATCCAGGTCACAGGTCTGGAGTATCAAAGTTGTTGGGAATAGCAACCTCACCAGCAAGGAAGAATTCAACAAAAGCATCAGCGTTGCACCCAGACTGGCAAGTAAAGTGTTATGGGTGTGCCAGTATCTCCCAGATCTTCTAAGATAGGTGTCAAGATTGCAGCATCATGCTTCTGAAATACTGCTTTACATGCTACCTTAGACCTTAGAGAATCCGGCAGTAATGGGGGGTAGGGCGGAAAAGTGGGGGGATGGTCCTGCGATAGCCGGCAGTGATTGCACCTCCGCGGTGTGATTGCTGCCGGCTTTCACGCCAAATAACTACACCATAAAAGGTGTAGTTATTCGGCGCAAAACTGGCGGCGATAAGGAATCTTACCTTTTGCTGCCAGCAATGTGTCCACAGCGTTGGTCCCGGTGCCACCCCAATTCCTCCTCTTCCGGGGCTGACTCTGCCCCAACTCCACCCCCGAGCTAGCTATCACACGTGAAAAGGGACTTTTCGTGTGCGATAGCGTTAGAGAATGACCCCCTTAGACAGAATATCCATATCTTCTTGATCCATCTTGATTTTATAAAACCAAAGTCTCATCATAAAACAGATTTACATTTTTAAGACAGTCTATTTGGCCAGGCTCTTTAGTACTTGACATTAGAAGACATTCATGTTTCTTATTTACCTTTTTTTTGTCCTGACTTGCAGATATTGTAGATGTTGTTAGGAAAAAAATTGTATTTTGGTCCATGAGCCCTCATTTAATAACTTCTTGAAGAAGAAGTCATTTATGAACAGACTTTTTTCCAGTGAATATTCCAAATTCCCATTTACCAATTTTGGTCACATATGACTGCTTGAAAAAAAAATCTGTTGCTGCATTTGAAACCGCTGATTTTTATGTTCAGATAGCTTTGTTTGTATTTTAACTTTACAGTCATAGAAATATACCTGCAAATTTGTCCCTTTGGAAATACATTGTTAATTTTCAATTTCAGCTTGTCAGAGATATTGAAAATCCACACACATTTAATTAAGTGTTCTATACAAATTCTTAGCATTTGTTTATGACAAGTATTTGTTTCTTTATTAATGTAGATTTTACTTTTCCAATTAGGTAATCATTAAATTCATAGTTACAGTTCAGTACACTGCTGAACAGCATTCTATGATTCTTCAGTGCTGAATTTTTTAAATTTCTATATATATGGCACCCTATTTAGGGTAACTTACAATAATTATAAATTTAGCAACAAAAGTACAATAAAGAGGCTGATGTACTAAGTAGTGCAAAAAATTGCAAATGGGGCTTCGTGCACAAAAACACACATAAACAACTACCTCAGTTTCAGTTTTTTGAGCATTTTTTGTTTGCAAAGTCCCATTTGCAAAATTTGTCATTGGTTTTCTGCTTAACAAATGGTAAAATTTCATGCATAGTTCACTATGTGTGAAATGTTATTCAAATTCAAAATTAATGACCTGCTGTGATGCAAGATAATGCAAAGCAACTCATTAATTCTGAATTTGGCCAAAGTTAGTACTCAAAAATGTCCTCACAGGCCAGTTTTATAAAAAGGATAATTAGACTTCCATAAGGTGCAGTTATCTTTTATTTGGCTGATGCAGTAACAACATTTTGTGCAAAAGTTTGCTATCTAGCTCATTTGCATGGGTGGCAAACTTTTCCTCAAAATGGCCAAAAACCCACATAAAATTCCATGGGTTAGTACATCAGCATATAAGGTAGAACATGTAAGAAAGTTAGGACAATGATAAGAGTTTTCAGTCTTCATCTGAATATTATCATACTGAATCCTAGATACTGGAGTCAATTTTCAAAACGTTATGTGCAGAAAGTTAGCATATACACATAGCCTGTGTACACGTATATCCTATTATATAGCCATCAAAGGTCTGTGCATATTTTTGGTTTCATGTACACATTTACCTGTGCAAAAAAGGGATGGTCTAGGGGCATTCCAGGGCAGGGCCAAGAGATATATGCAAAAGTTGCTATTTTATAAAATAGATTTCTCAAATACATCAAGCAACTTATTTGTGTAATTTTACACCTGCTAATTATGTAACGCAAATGATATCAGACTTGTCTGTTATTTTTGGGTGGCAGGTCTGGGTGAACTGGGGGTACTTCAGAGTAAAGTACTAAGAGGGTCTTGGGGAACTGGAGACAGATTGGGTGAATGGCAGAGGTATCAGCAAACTGGTGAGATTTCAAGTAGGCCTTCATAATTAAAGTACACCTGCCTCTGTGTAAAAATCAGGGTTTTAGGCATGTTATTTTTTGGGGGGGCATAAAATATACATGTGTATGTTTATATAATAGGTAGAAAAAGTACATGCAAATATTCATGTGTACTGAAACATAGATGCATAATTTTAAGCAGAACTTATGTGGTATTTTATAAAGCAGTGCAGCAACCTACTGCACAGTTTACAGAATACTAAGATAAATCTCTGCCTGCACACTTACACACACAAATCCAGTAATGCAAATAGGTTTGAAAGTTATCTTCACTATGAGGTAACAAACTCTAGAGATGAGAGGCAAGAAGGAAGCTCAAAAACAAGAGGTCTGAGTGCTGTGGAGCAGTGAGTGGAACTCAGCTTGGGAAATGGAGAGATGGCATCAGCTATCCATTGCTCCTACCATGTGACAGGGGCCGACCAATGGCACCGGTAGTCCTGTGACATAGTAAGGGCAAAGGCAATCAGTGCCATTTTGAATTAATTAATGCCTGGAGCAGGCATTAATAGCTGAGCGCATTGAAAAGAAGTACAGAAAAGCAGAAAAAAACTGCTTTGCTGTACTTCTTTTAAAAGTTTAAAAAAAAACCTCAGCTGCCTGTATTGAAGACCGACACCGATCTGCTCGGCGTCAGTTCTCATAACCGGCCGGCTGCGTTATGAAAACCGATGCCGATAAACTCGGTTTTCATAACTGCAGTCCGCCAGTTATGAAAACCAACGCCGAGTTTATCGGCATCGGTGTTCATAACCGGCAGAACGCCGGTAACCGCGACCCCCTAATTACAATATAGCATGGCGCCACCCTTGCAGAGGTGCCATGCGCGCGTTAAGAAAGCAGACGCAGACTTTTCAGCCCCAGCTTTCCGTGCTTTTTTTGCATCGGTTCCTTTATCAGGTGTAAGTCTACAAAAAGCTTATTATAGCCAAAACTTGGCTGGGTGAGGGGTCTGGGTAAACCGGTGGGAATGCAGGCTGAAGAAACAGAGGAGTCTGGATGACCCAGAGATTGTCTGGGCAAACTGGTGGATTAACAGGTCAAACTGGTTATTTCCTTCACGCACACATGTTTTAAAATATTCTCTTTTACACATGTAAGGAAAGATATGCTAATAATGTTTCCTTGCATAACCACTTAAAATTAAGAGTACACATATATGTGCTGCATTTATTTCAAATACTATGTATGCACTTGCGTGGACAATTTAAAATTTCAGCGTATGTGAGCTTGCACCCACATACTTACTTATGTGGGCACACTAGCGCTCATTTTAAAGTTATCATCCCTGATTGTCATTGTCAGAGCAATTGTGAACCCCAAGCTAGGATGAAGTAAGTTTCTGTCCTCCTAGCTTGGTCTGGGAAGACCTGGGGAAATGCTTAACATTGGCAGCTTGCACTTCCGTGTCCGTCCCCATCCCCCATCCCCCTCCCCTTTTCCTCCCCGGAAACCCTCGACATACTACACAAACTCCGTTTTGGTGAAAACAAGGCCGCAGCATGTATTAACCTTATTAACATAAATTAACATATTTATATATTTTGCACCCGAGCCGTCGGTGCGTTCACCCATCCTGTAATCCGGGCATCAAACAGGCGTCCGCCGTGTTAAGCCAGTCCGCCACCATCTTTTGGCCCCCCGCCGTGCCATAGCCACGGGGCCATTCCTCCGGGCTGCCCACGCCCTCTTCCTTTTCCGAGGACTTCCGGTCCGTCCCGACCTTGTCCTCGACGTCCCCCTCCACCTCTCGGCTCGGGTACCCCCGCCACTGCTGCGACGAATAGCATAACATATATATCATCATGAAATTTAATTATTAGTTTGTTCCACATTCGTCACTTTTTTTTTTTTTTTTTTTTTAAACCTCGCCCCCTTGTTTCCCATGCTTCCTGATACCTTCCTTTTCCTAAAATCCTTCCCTCTTGCTTCCCTGGGTGGGTGGGTGGGGAATATTGCGAGCGCTGGCCAGGTAAAAGACCGGGCTCAGCGCTCGCTGCCCCTTTAAAGGCCTCAGCCTCGCGATATTCGCGAGGCTGACGTCATCACGTGATGACGCGGCGGCCTCGCCGTGCCACACGCGTCATCTCGCCCCTCCCACGGACCGCCCTCGCCGCCGCCGCGCCGAGCCCAGGGGTAAGTTGGGCCGGGGGGACCCACGGGGGAAGGGGGGGGGCCCTCCCCTCGGCAAGCGCCATGTTAAGGGGGGGGCCCTCCCCGCATGCCGCGATTCGGCCCCATTTAACATTGGCAGCTTGCACTTCCGTGTCCGTCCCCATCCCCCATCCCCCTCCCCTTTTCCTCCCCGGAAACCCTCGACATACTACACAAACTCCGTTTTGGTGAAAACAAGGCCGCAGCATTTATTAACCTTATTAACATAAATTAACATATTTATATATTTTGCACCCGAGCCGTCGGTGCGTTCACCCATCCTGTAATCCGGGCATCAAACAGGCGTCCGCCGTGTTAAGCCAGTCCGCCACCATCTTTTGGCCCCCCGCCGTGCCATAGCCACGGGGCCATTCCTCCGGGCTGCCCACGCCCTCTTCCTTTTCCGAGGACTTCCGGTCCGTCCCGACCTTGTCCTCGACGTCCCCCTCCACCTCCCGGCTCGGGTACCCCCGCCACCAGCCCGGGACAGTGCCCCACTTGTCCCGGGCCCCCCCCATTGCTGCGGTCCACCTAACCTCACACCAAAACCCGCTCTAACGCTTCCTGAATGGCATTGTTAAAAATATCGTAGCCGATGTCCGATAGGTGTATCTGATCTGCCCGATATAAACCTGGGCACGGCTCGTCTGCCCATTCGTGTCTAATTTGATGCACGCCGTTTTGCTGAGCCCATAACCCCACCTGTCTATTAATTTTCTTTCTGCCCCTGCCCCATAACTTGCTACCCTGCCATTTTATCCTTGGTATGATGTCTGACCAAATGAGGGTCGTACCCGGTGTCATTTCCTTAACTGCGGCTAAGTCCCTCTTTATCATCTCGATTAGCTGCTTGGCTGTATGCACCCCCATATCGTTGCCCCCTATGTGGATGACTATTGCGTCTGGTTGTCGCAACACTCCCAGTTTGTGACGCAGATCTAGCAACAGCTGTTCCCACTTCATCCCAGACCTTCCCATCCATTTCAGTGTAACCCCCTTCGGGACCAGGCCCAAGTGTATGCCATATGTTCTCTCCTGCGCCCGCTTGGCTGCCCATCTCACGAATGAATGTCCTACTAGCCATGCTACCTTCGTCTGGCTCCATGCATCTGCGGGTGAAATTGACAGAGTTAGTTTACTGATTGTGCGGTATCCGGCCTCACATATCTCTTAGCCACCGCAGATTGCCAACGACCAATCTGCCGAATGGTTTCCATTGGCAGCCCCGCTTGCGCTGCGCTAGTCGCCACTCCGATCCGGAACGAATGAGTTCCATATTCCTTTGGGTCCAGGCCTATGCCTTCCAATACCCCGCGTAAAACTGCTGCAAACTGATACTTGGTCAGCGGCACTCCATCCCTATGGACCAGAAAATGGTCCCCCCCCTTAGGCCTTGCGCGCAGATAATTTCTTATGTTCCTTACCGGACAGGTTACCTGGGACCCCGCCTTTACCAGTCGTATGTCCACCCCTTTTGCCTTCTGATCCGTCTTAGATTTGTGTATCCGGAGTTTGATAAACCGGTCGTGCACCTGTACATTGCTGTATAGTAAGCCGTTATTGCCTGCATCTTTCTTGGATGGTGCCACCAACTCGCTAACCCTTAGGGCGGCAAAGAATGCTGTACAGAAAGCCGCCCTAAACAATGCAGCCTCAAATGGCCCGGTACACACTTGCTGAACCGCATACCACATTTTTACCAATACCTCATGCGTTATCGGCCTTCGTTTGTCTCCTTGCCATGCCACCTCCCTCGCCCATCCTGCTAATAACTTCTTCACTATGAAAAAACTGAGCGGGTCCCCAAAGCCCTGTGCCTTCGTAAAGAAGGCGAAACCCGCCAAGTGGTTTATTGTGGCTCCTCTGGACATCCCTGACTCCTTTGCCCATGAGATAAATCGCACCATCTGTCCTGCCTCCACTACCCCTACCGTGCCGCCTTGCCCTTGAAGAAACTCTTGCACCCTAGCGTAACCCCTGCAGTAGGCTCTCCAGGTCGCTGGGGCCACCGATGCCCTCAACAATCCCTGCTCGACCTTGCTCCAATTTGCCATAGGTGGTCCGGTATTGGGACTCCCTCTGCCTCTGCCTCCGGCACCTGTTGGCGAAAAAGATCCCACTTAGCCCTTGATAGCGCATCGGCCACCTGATTCCGGGCACCGGGTACGTGCTTCGCCCTTAATGTCAAATTCAAGCGCAAACATTGCAACACCACTTCCCTAAGCAAATCTGCTACGCGCGCGCAGTGGGCGGCCTGCCTGTTCACTACCGTCACTACCGCCATGTTGTCGCACCCAAAAACTATACGTTTGTTGCGCAATTTGTGCGCCCACACCGTGATTGCCACCAGTATCGGGAAAAGCTCCAGGAACGTTATGTTTTTTACTAAACCCCCGTCCCTCCAACCCTGCGGCCATGGGGCCGCACACCAGGCACCCTGCCAATACGCCCCGAAACCCCAACCTCCTGATGCGTCCGTGAATATCCCCAATTCCTGGTTTGTAACCGGCTCCTCCTGCCACATTGATATGCCGTTAAAACTGTCCAAAAATCGAAGCCACATTCGAATTTCGGCCTTTATGGGATGCGTTATTCTGATGCGGTGATGCGGACGCCTAACCCCCTTTGTTGCGTCTGCCAACCGTCTCAAAAAAGCCCTCCCCATAGGTATTACTCGAGACGCGAAATTTAGGCTTCCGATTATGGATTGGATAAAGGTCAGTGTGACCTTCTTTGATGCCAATGTCTGTCGCAGCATGTTCCGTAGCTTGCGCACTTTCTCGATTGGTAATCTTGACGTCATAGCCTGAGTATCTAATTCTATGCCTAAGAATGACAAGGTGGTCGCTGGACCCTCCGTTTTCTCCTGCGCCAACGGGACCCCGAAATCTTGGGCCATCTCCTGAAATGTGGTTAGTATTTGTGCACAAGTATTCCTATTGGCCGGCCCCACGAACAAAAAGTCGTCCAAGTAATGGACCACATTGCTGTTCCCCGCCCTTTTTTGGAGTGCCCAATGCAGGAATGTGCTAAACAATTCAAAGTACGCGCAAGATACCGAACACCCCATCGGCATACATTTGTCAAAATAATATCTACCCTTAAAGTGGAAACCTAGTAGCGGGAAGCTATCGGGATGAACCGGCAACAGCCTGAATGCGGATTTTATGTCCGCCTTGGCCATTAGCGCCCCTTGTCCGCATTGCCTTACCAAAGCGATGGCTGCATCAAAAGATGCGTATTGAACCTTACAGGCGTCCTCTGGCAGGTGATCATTAACGGAATCGCCCGGAGGGTATGACAGGTTCTGGATTAACCTGAATTCCCCTTGTTCTTTCTTGGGCACTACTGCCAAGGGTGAGAAAATCATTTCCCGGAAAGGCGGGTCCATAAATGGACCCGCCATTCGGCCCATCTCAATTTCTTTCCTGACCTTCCGCTGCACTATATCCGCATATCTCCCTGCCGAAGCGGCATTTCCTGAGCTTGCGCTCCTGATGTGTCCCTGAAAAGGTATCTTGAAGCCGTAACTAAAACCCTCCCTCAGCCTGGCAGCCTCCTCCCGCTTAGGGTACGCTGCCAGCCATTCCTCCATATTTGTCAAATCCACCGGCGAAAGCGCCTTACCGAAAACCTTATTGTTTTCCTCCTCCGCCGCCATTCCCTGCTGGCCATTGACCCTTCCTGGTGCATTTGCTCGCCGGGTGTGGTGCAGCGCAGAGGGAACATATGTGATTAAATTTGCATGCGTGAAAAGTGCATCCCGCCTTATTGAACCTCCAACACACCTTGCTATTTCCGCTTTCCCCCCAGGAATTACTCCCCGTTGATGCCGCCCCATTGCCTGTCTTTCCGCTTACGTGCGCCCCTCCTATATCAAGGACCTTACTAGTCATCTGCCGTAACCATAGGCCTACGTCCTGAGTACTCCACGACATCCCCCTGTTGTCCTCCATTTTATCCCTAAACTGCTCATCATAGTTCAGCCAACACCATCCTTGATACTCTTTATAGGCCTCCAGTATTGCATCTGCGTAATTAAGCATGGGCGCATACTGGGACGGGTCCTCTTTTCCTATCACGCTGATCATTCTCAGATAGGCTCTCGCCCAATTAATAATAGTCTTAGCCACTTTCACTTCTCCCCCTTTTTTCTCATCCTTTTTCCCCCTCTTCTTCCTCTCTGATGCCCCTTTTCTGCCCTCTAAAATAGAGAATATATCTATATACTCCCTTTTTCTTATTTTGCTCCGCAGTGACCTCGGGACACTTTCCCATAAGTCAGCTAACGGAGGTAGCGCCGTCGCTGCTGTCGCGCCTGTGGGCGCATGCTTAACCCTTTCTGCGGAGCCTTCCTCCGTGTCACTCCCATCGGAGTCTTCCTCGGACGAACCAGTGGAGGACTTGCTCTCCGACCTCGTTCTCTTATTACCCTTAACTTTCTTTGCTCCATCCATGCCTCGTTCTCCGCCGCCTGCTCTAGCGGCTGCATCCGGCTCTGCCGTTGAAGTCCCCGGTGCCCGCATCTCGCTGTCTTCGTCTGAGATTTCGACACCTTCCGCTGTGTTCCTTGCTCTCGCTGTCTGGACCCTACCATTGTCCTTCTCCGCGATCTGTTTTCCAGGTTGCTGCCCTTTCTTGGTTGTTCTCCCTCACCCTTGAGGGGGCCCTGCTGGTTTTTCTGTTCCGGCAGCGCTGTCCTGCTGGGCCATCGCTCCCCCGACTGCCGGGCTGTACCATGGGGGTGGCACCTGCCACCATGGGGGATACATCTGCTGCCATTGCGTTGCGCCGTATTGGTTTCCGCTCTGTCCGCCTTGTGCCGATGAATCCGAGGGTGAGCCTAATGCTCCCATCCCTGGCGGGGCCCCTGCGCTCATCGCTGGCCACATGGGCCAACCCCACTGCGGCAAGCCGCCATGCCCCGTCTCCCACTGCGATGTGGGTCCTTGGTTGGGGTTGGTTTGTCCGGCCGGGGTAGCCTTTGGCTGCTGCCGTCTGCCTCCGTTCTGCTTTCCTTGTGCCTTCTGCGCCTTCGTTGTGGGTCCTGCCCCCTTCCGATTCTTGTCCTGCTGTCTCAGGTTCTTCCTGGCTCCCTCTCTGCCCTTTCCTTTGCCAGGTGGGGAGTCCGCCTGCTTGCCACGTGGCTCGATGCCCCTCCGCTGCCTTGCTCCCCCCCGTGTTCCTGCTCCTCTGCCCGGCATGCTCGCGATCACGTGACACCGGGAGACGTATCAGCAGTCTTTATTGTTAATAATTAAAGTTCTTTACTCACTGTTTGAAGTCCCAAAACGGGGAGGGGGGAGCGCTGGCAGAGTCCTCGTGCCGCTGCTGACTCGGTTCTCCAGTTCCCTTCGGCTCCTGGGTCACGAACCGGGTCCTGTCGCTGTCTGCTTCTCTTCACTCCTTCCTTGCCCCACGTGGTCGCCGAATCCGCTTGTGAGCCGTGACCAACGCTGGCTCACTGCTGGTCGGGGATTGCCGGATGCTCCCCTGCCCTCACTCCACGTGGCCTCCGATCTGCTGCAGCTCTCGCCGGGGGTCGTGCCCACGTGGCTCACCGCTGGCAGGGATCACCCGCTGCTCCCTTGCCCTTCCTCCACGTGGCCTCGGGTTTGCTGGAGTCCTCGCCGGGGGTCGCGTTCGCGCGGGTTTCGTGGCTCCCGCGGGCAGGCCCGCCCGAAATTCCCCTTTTCTCCGCCGCCGTTTAGATTTTTTTTTTTTTTTTTTTTTTTTGCGGGTCCGCGATCGGCGTTTCGGCCCAGCGATTCGGCGCAGGTCCGTCGACCTGTCTCTCCCCAGGCCCGTCGATCGGAGAAAAAAAAAAAAAAATATTGCGAGCGCTGGCCAGGTAAAAGACCGGGCTCAGCGCTCGCTGCCCCTTTAAAGGCCTCAGCCTCGCGATATTCGCGAGGCTGACGTCATCACGTGATGACGCGGCGGCCTCGCCGTGCCGCACGCGTCATCTCGCCCCTCCCACGGACCGCCCTCGCCGCCGCCGCGCCGAGCCCAGGGGTAAGTTGGGCCGGGGGGACCCACGGGGGAAGGGGGGGGGGCCCTCCCCTCGGCAAGCGCCATGTTAAGGGGGGGGCCCTCCCCGCATGCCGCGATTCGGCCCCATTTTAGCAGAGTAGGGATAAGGAGGGAAACAATGGGCTTGTAATATATATATATATATATATATATATTATAATCAGGAGGGAGATTGGAAGGTTAGAGTGTGGAGGAATACTAGTTTGTCTACTTTGGGTATTGGAAGGGGGATCACAAGGGGGAATGCTGAGCAGCCTGCCTTTTTTGTGGGAACTGGAGTGACTTGGCTTTTTATACTTTTCAACAAATGGAATGTTGAAAACAATTCTATAAAAAAGGCATTGATGTCTCTATGTCTGTCTGTTCATCAGCACAGTAACTCTCCAATAAGGGATGGAAATTCACCAAATTTGGCATGCAGGAAGAAAATAGAAATTTCTTGGATGAGTTCTTAAACCAGAACCATCTAGTCAATACTTTCAGAGAAATGAGCCTCCAAAAAATCCTCATTTCTTTTGATGGGTAACTGTTAGAAGCTCTAGAATGTTGACTAACGCTGCATTCCAAATGTTAGTGTTTAAGTGTGGCATAGGCTGGCTCCCGGATGTTTTAATAGTTTTTAAAATTTACCAACAATTATGGTCAATAGATCCTCCTATCATAATTTATTGAAAATGCTGTTAGGAACCAGAATTTAGCTGCTAGTTGACACTGACAGCTCCATTGGACAACGGAGCCATCAGTGTCTATCAGCTGCTAACTTCTGGTGCCTAACAGCAATGTGGGATTCAGTTAGCCAATGGCTGGAGAGAAATACATTTTTGTGCATAAAAGTGCTTAGAACATTTTAGTTGCATTAAGTTTAAAAATAGGACCAATAATTATATTTCAGAACACTATAGGCATATGAAGACCAATGCTAAGGAATTCCTTATATGAAGGTCCTTCATCTTCAATAATAGTTTCATAGCTATATTTAGCGGATGTATAAATGTATTTGGATGAATTATGAATTCAGTTAATTTTTCATCCTATTTGGAATATTATTTTGTAAGATTCGTAATCTGCCATAAATGTTGTAATAAATACATTTTCATCTAATTCAGTTTAACTTTAGCTTCAGCCATATGTACCATCACTCTAAGTATTTTAATAGTTGTGGTGAAAGGATAAGGCCCCGTCAATGAGTGTGTATGTGTGACTGTACATGGAGCATGACGCCTTTTCAGCAGTTTTCATGTCTATATGATACTGACTTGTGGTGGGATGGAGGCAGGAGAATGCGCTGTGGGGTAGAATTCCTACTAAAGGAGCATGAAATACTGGATTATAACTAAATAGTAATTATTCAAATTTACAGGATCCATGGTTTACACAACAAACAGGCTTTGTAACTGTGCACAGTGTTTCATTACTCTGCCAAAGTGATTCACAGCAGATTCTATCAATTATATATTGCACGACTTGTTTTGGCAACCTTAACACTTACTTATGCTACGAACAGTAGTGGCAAAATGAGCAAGTACCATAAAGTCAGTACAGCGGGTTTGCTCTAGGAAAGCTGTAACTTTATTTGTAACAAAAGACAGTGCTGTGAGCTAGTGATAAAACATAGGAATATCTAAGGAAACATTTACAATCAAGCTGAGAAATTGCAATGAATATTGCATCCTCATGAAATAATGTTGCATTAGCAGAAGCTGATTTCTGCTCTCCTTTCAGGGAGCAAAGATATTTCGGCAAACAGCCAATTAAGCCATATAGGATCGGGGGCTAAAAATTAGCTGTCTCAATGCAGTGACCTAGAACTCACTCATGTGGGACTATCAGGGTCTAAAGAAAGAACAGGGACATTGGTTTCAAATGTGAAATAAAATACAGCAGATTATTATACATTGTATTATTATTATTATTATTATTTTTACCAATGCTTCAAATAGTTTATTATAGACTGGAGTATCTTCAAGCCTAAAATTAAACAGTAATTCAACTCAATTGTATTTCTAGTTTTATTGCTGCATCTTAGCAGTCAGACAGAGTGAACTGGGGTCTTACTACCAAAAGAAATTATATTTTCTACAGACAAATTGTGCTGTAATAACCCTCAAATAATTATGTTGTTTGACAAGCACCAGACTAAGTATTCTAATTACTGAGAATGCTGTTAGTTCTTCTATCACAACTATAAAATTAATACTTTATATTGGTAAACTTGTCTGGATGCTGATCATATCACACAACATCACACACTGGGATTTTTAAAAAGTTATTTGTCAAGCATTTCCTAAGCATATGTCCTGTAGATGCAGAATAGGGGAAGGGGAGAGGAACTGACTAAATCATGCCCACAGAAAATTAAAATTAGTTGTTTTGAAACCAAAACCTCATAACACTTTATTAATGGAAATAAATATTCCATCTTCATTTATTATTGTCTTTTCAGGTTTAAATCACTTCACCTATCATGTTGCTATAAATTTTGCCCGTGATAAAAAAAAAAGTGAGATACCACAACACATGCCATTTTCACATCACAAACTGAGCTGCTCTGAGAGAGAGAGAGAGGCACCCATATTAGTCAACATTTTATACCAGTGTAGGAGGAGAGACTAGTAACTCGAGGTGAGGTTTTGGTGGTGGCTTAGGTTTTGGGGGGAAGTTTTACATGCAGAGTCAGAGGTATGAAAAGCACAGTACACATCAGTGAAGATTTGATGTAATTTGGAGTGAAGAAAGGTAACCAAAGATGAGATTTGTACAATGTACTCTCAACCTAGTTTGATGCATTTTCTACCTAGCTGCTGGGGTGGAAGTTCTAGCTGACAGGGTACTCCTCATGCCTTCACTACTATCTGGAGGGACCACTCTTTCCTGTGCTACATCCCCACTGTGCTTCTGCCTTTGGAACTCCTATTCACACAATCTAGCTGCCAGTATCTTCTTCATTTATGTGAGATGTTCAGACTGGAGGGAGAGTCTCTCTTTCACCCCTGATCACACATGTGACAAGCATGTATGTATTCTTTTGTCTTAGAGATTTTAGTCTCACCTGCACCTGTTTGTGCAAGGAATCCAGAAACTGCAACATCTCTGCTTCCATGTCCTCTTGCTCATGGAAACCTACTAATGTTTCCTTCAGAATATTTACTATAGGGATGACCCCATCAAAGGTGGCACTACTGGAACTCAGATCCTCTCTTGCATCCTTGAAGGACTTCAGGGATTTTATCAGCTGCCTTTACAATACTGAATCATGGTGCCTCATGAGGTGATTCACATCTATCTTTAAGCTTGATTTACTAAGCATTTTTTCCATAGATACAGAGAATGGAAGAAAAGCCTTAGTAAATCAGGCCCTTTGTTTTCAGTGACAGGTCATGAAAGGCTGCTGCTACTCCACTGACCTCTGAAGTATCATATAGTTGTAATTCCAGGGGATGGCAATATATTAAATTTAGGGGGGTTCCAGCTTTGAATTCTTTTATTAGTTGTTAGCTAGGCAATATAGCTTAAAGTAGGATATGTGTCAGTTGGCTAAACAGCAAGCAAACATATACCAGTCATCTAGAGTAGCGCTTCTCAACCGGTGTGTCACGACACACCAGTGCGTCACCAAACACCGGCAGGTGTGTCGCGTCTCCCGGTGTCCCACTGCCCAGTTGTACTTTCCTTCTCCCTTTTCCAGCCTACGCGGGCCAATTGGAAGCCTCCTTTCTTCCTACCTCCACTGCCCAATGGGAAGCCTCCTCCCTTCTACCTGCCAGTGGGAGTAGGAAGAAGGGAGGAAGCCTTTGATTGGCCAGTGAGGCAGGCATTGCCTAGCCCAGGGATGGGAGGAATAGCGGTGTTGGACTACGATGAAGCAAGGCCACCATGAGAGTCCATTCCCGTGGCGGCGAAGAGGAAAACCAGACCCCGACGAAGCAAAGCTGCCACGGGACCGTGACAGCGAAGAGGAAACCCGACCCCGACTGAGGCCACCATGGGAGCCCATCCCCATGGTGGCAAAGAGGAAACCCAACTCCGACCTAGGCCATCATGGGAGCCTTCCTGTGGTGGTGAAAAAATCAGGTCCTCCAGAGTAAAGCTGGCACGAAACTAGAGCCCATCCCTGCAGTGAAGGAAGAAGAAGTTTTTTGTGACAGCTGGTGTGTCTGTGTGTGAATGAGTGTCTGGGTGAGAGCTTGTGTCTGTGGGTGTGAATGGAAGCCTGGGTGAGAACTTGTGTCTGAGGGTGTGAATGGGTGCTTGGGTGAGAGCCAGTGTGAATGGGTGCTAGGGTGAGAGCTTGTGTCTGTGGGTGTGAATGGGTGCCAGGATGAGAGCTGGTGTGAATGGGTGCTTGGGTGAAAGCTTGTGTGGGTGTGAATGGAAGCCTGGGTGAGACCTGGTGTGAATGGGCGCTTGGGTGAGAGCTTGTGTGTGTGGGTGTGAATGGATGCATGGGTGAGAGCTAGTGTGAATGGGTGCTTGGATGAGAACTTGTGTCTGCGGGTGTGAATCGGTGCCTGGGTGATAATTTGTGTCTGAGGGTGTGAATGGATGCATGAGTGAGAGCTGATGTGAATGGATGCTTGGGTGAGAGCTTGTGTGTATGGGTGTGAATGGAAGCCTGGGTGAGAGCTGGTGTGAATGGGTGCAAGAGCATTTGTGTGTAATTGAGAGCTTGTATATAAGAGACCATGAGTGTGATTGAGAGAGAGACTGGTCAGGGAGGTGATGTTTCTGTGTGAGAGAGAGAGACTGGTCAGGAAGATGACTAGTGTGAGAGAGACAGAGACTGGTCATGGGGTCTAATTGGGAGTGTGTGTGTGTGTGAGTGAGTGACTGACTGATTGTGGGTGCTAAGGAAGAGGACTGTGAGGACAGAGCTTCAGCAGCCCTTGCTGCTTCTGATGAGTGCTATTGGCCTGGAAGGGAAAGGAGTAGGAGAGTTGCTGGAGTAAAGGTGGCTTTTTAAATTTATTTTCTTGATTGTCATTTTAATTATTGGATATTATGTGACTTCTGCTGTTTTGAAATATTTTGTTGATATTTGGACATGTTTTAATAATTTTTATGAGTTTTTAATTGTTGGATATTATTCTGTTCAGCAGCTGTTTTGTAACATTTTTAGTATAGCTTTACAATTATTTCTGTGTGGGGATCTATAGCAGCTTGGCTTATTCTGTTTTCCCAATAGGAAATGTATTAGTGTTTAGGGTCTGGTTTAATAGTTGTATTTCTTAGATAGGGTTGTTACTGTTTGAGTGTGTTCCATAATACAGGTGTAACTTTGTGCGGGTTAGTTTGTGTGCATTATTGCAAATCCTGAGAGTCTGTTAGGTGCTATATTTCTCTTTCCATTTCTCCAGGTTCACACTGCATGCAGAATGGCTTTTTTGGTTTTCCATTCCAGCTTCTGTCTCCATATTTATAATTTGAGGTTTTTCTGTACTTGGTGAATAGTGTGAGACTGAGGTGAGGTATTTTACTAGCATGTAGGCATTTGTATTAGTCTTATTTGTTGTGTTTTCTCAATAGGATATGCATTAGTGGTAAATTACTGTCTTTTCATAAGGAAGGCTATTGTGCCTAGTAGTAAAAGGAGTTTGTTTTGCTTTTACTGGGATGTCATCAGAACCAGAATATCTTTTTTGTATGGCAAGTTGTACAGGGTAATGCCCTAGATCTGCTTTGCACTCATTGCTAGGGGTTGAGGGGATTCCTGTGGATGCAGCGTGCATGTTTACATTTAGCCCCATGACGGTCACATGTTCAGTGTGTCACACATGTGAGAACCATCTGTCAGGTGTGTCCTGGCCAAAAAAAGGTTGAGAACCACTGATCTAGAGGGTTTCTCTATTAAAGTCCTGCCTGTATTGATGCATTGTAGCTTACAAGGCCCTGAATATGCATTTAGAAAAATAAACTTTCTCAATTACTCATGTAAGGCAAATGAACCAAAGATGATGTATTGCTAGAGCATGATAGGATAAATAAATATATATTCTTTGGTATCTAGGTATTACTATACATAGCAATGCTTAGAGTTATTTACTTCTTAAAGGTGACACAGGCAATATGTAAGCTTATGCATAGGTATTAATTACAGGAAGTTAATAAATATTTAAATATAATATTAAATACTGCCAGTTGTTTAGTTTATTGCTTATTAGGATCTGTACAGCATATATAAGGATTAAAACTGTGACACCAGCTCAGAACAATTTCCTGATTTTGATGATAACCTTTTTTTTTAACAGAATGCACACATCTGATATGAAATAAAGAAGTAGGATCTTGACCTATTATTGGTTCTTATTTTTAAAAGTAGTTTTGTAAAAATTCAGACAGTATAATACAGAGCTAAGAGTTTGGGCCTATTGAAGAATTTCCTAATAAGCCGTTTTTAAATAGAACTTCCTCCGCAATTTCTTGAATTAGATGCTTATGAGGCATCCCAAATTCTTCTTGCTTCTCATGGACAAGTTGCTCCATATTCATGCTTCAATAGAAATACCTCACTATTTTTCTGCATTTCTCTGTCCTCTCTTTCAAGAATGGAATCCCATGGACCTTGGGCCCCAGCCTCAGAGCATCCCTCACTGCCAGGTGCAGCAAGTGTGCAAAGCAGCGAATCCCCTGATATCTCCATCTTCCACTACTCTTATCATATTTTTCACACTGTCTTTTACAAAGAAACCTGCCTGAAGAATCCTGCCAAACCACCAGCATCTTTCTTATGGCTGATAGCACTCATACCTCATGCAATATTTTATCACTGAGTGCGTCCATCACTTGCATCCATATGCTCAGTCTCTGCTACTTGCCCCTACCTCAGCCAAGTCTCACCAGTGTGCCATCAGGGAGAGGTAACAGTAATGATGACAGAAGAAAACCAAATAGTCCATTCAGTCCGGCCAGCAAGTTTCTTATTGTAGTAACTGCCACTCCATGCAGATTGCACTCATGTTTCTGTTAAGGGTATTAACTTTCACTCCATGTCATTTACCTCCAAACCTTATGTTAAAGATAGTAATATTTTCAATCAAAACCAAGCAACTGTCAATCCCATAACAAAATTGCTTCTAGCAACATTTTACAAGTGAGCAGACTTCTTGATAATTTAGACAATGCTGCTTAACATAACTTAAGAACATAAGACTTGCCATACTGGGTCAGACCAAGGGTCCATCAAGCCCAGTATCCTGTGTCCAACAGTGGCCAATCCAGGTCACAATTACCTGGCAGGATCCAAGGGGTAGATAGATTCCAAGCTGTTTATTTCCTTTTTTTTAAATTATGTTCAGAACTGTTTATTAAGTATACCAAAATGTACAGAACACAACTCTGGAGTACCATGGCTCCTGAAGTACACCAGAGACAGATCAAAAGACAAGTATAACAATCAGCATTGCGACCTGAAGTCCAGAAAGCAAAGGGAAAGAAAAAAAAATAGGAAAAGAGAAGGGGGGGGGGGGGGAGGATAATCAAAGAATAAGAGATAAGCAAAAGATGGCATAAGTTACACTGCCCAAAAAGCAAAACATCCAGAGTCCACATCTGTGAAATAATAGTCCACCATGCATGGTGACCCAGCTCCATGTCCATCTGAGAGGAGAGGATCACTTTGCTGGTGGCTGAAAGGAATCAGTAAGTTTTTGCTTGGGACATTGTCTTTTTAAAAGTATTGGGGCAAAGTTAACTATTTGTGAATATTATTTAGTAGAGATGTGAATCGGAACCAGAATCGGTTCCGATTCACATCGTTAATTTTTTTTTGTGCGGCCTGATCGCGGTTTTGTTTATCTGCTGCGCCTGAGCCGATAAACAAAAAAACCCACCCGACCTTTTAAAACTGTTCCCTTAGCTTCCCCACCCTCCTGAACCCCCCAAAACTTTTACAAGTACCTGGTGGTCCAGTGGAAGTCCCAGGAGTGATCTCCCACTCTTGGGGGCCGTCGGCTGCCACTAATAAAAATGGCGCCGATGGCCCTTTGCCCTTACCATGTGACAGGGTATCTGTGCCATTGGCCAGGCCCTGTCACATGGTAGGAGTAATGGACAGCTGGCGCCATCCAACGAGAGAGGGAGCAATTTTAGATCTAATTCTCAGTGGAGCACAGGACTTGGTGAGAGAAGTAATGGTGGTGGAACCGCTTAGCAATAGGTATCATAATGTGATCAAATATGATTTAATGACTGGAAGAGGACAGTGTGCAAATCCACAGCTCTCGTGCTAAACTTTCAAAAGGGAAACTTTGATAAAATGAGAAAAATTGTTAGAAAAAACATACAAGGAGCAGCTACAAAAGTAAAAAATGTCCAAGAGGCATGGTCATTGTTAAAAAAAAAATACCATTCTAGAAGCACAGTCAAATGTATTCCACACATTAAGAAAGGTGGAAAGAAGGCAAAACGATTATCGGCATCGTTAAAAGGGAAGGTGAAAGAAGCTATTTTATCCAAAAGATCTTAATTCAAAAATTGGAAGAGGATCCAACAGAAGAAATAGGATAAAGCATAAACGTTGGCAAGTTAAATATAAGACATTGATAAGACAGGCTAAGAGAGAATTTGAAAAGAAGTTGGCCGTAGAGGCAAAAACTCACAGTAAAAACTTTTAAAAATATATCCGAAGCAGAAAACCTGTGAGGGAGTCAGTTGGATCGATAGATGATCGAGGGGTTAAGGGGCACTTAAAGAAGATAAAGCCATCATGGAAAGATTAAATGATTTCTTTGCTTCGGTGTTTACTGAAGAGGATGTTGGGGAGGTACCCGTAATGGAGAAGGTTTTCATGAGTAATGATTCAGATGGACTGAATCAAATCATGGTGAACCTAGAAGATGTGGTAAACCTGATTGACAAACTGAAGAGTAGTAAATCACCTGGACCGGATGGTATATACCCCAGAGTTCTGAAGGAACTAAAAATGAAATTTCAGACCTATTAGGTTACAAATTTTTACTATCATTAAAATCATCCTTTGTACCTGAAGACTGGAGGATAGCTAATGTGACCCCAATATTTAAAAAGGGCTCCAGGGGCGATCCGGGAAACTACAGACCAGTTAGCCTGATTTCAGTGCCAGGAAAAATAGTGGAAAGTGTTCTAAACAACAAAATCACAGAGGGGCGGATTTTAAGAGCCTGCTCGTGTAAATCCGCCCGGATTTAAGCGAGCAGGGCCTTGCGCACCGGTGCGCCTATGTTCCATAGGCCTACCAGCGCGCGCAGAGCCCCGGGACTCACGTAAGTCCCGGGGTTTTTCGAGGGGGGCATGTCGGGGGCGTGTTGGGGGCGTGTCGGGGGGCGTGTCGGATCGGTACGGCGTTTTGGGGCCGGGAACGCAGCGTTTCGGGGGCGGGCCCGGAGGCGTGGCTTCGGCACGAGGCAGTCCGGGGGCTTGGCCGCGCCCTCCGGACCGCCTCCAGGTCCCGTCTCGGTGTGCTAGAGGCCCGCTGGCGTGCGGGGATTTACTTCTCCCTCCGGGAGGCGTAAATCCCCCGACAAAGGTAGGGGGGGGGGTCTAGATAGGGCCGGGGGGGTGGGTTAGATAGAGGAAGGGAGGAGAAGGTGAGGGGAGGGCGAAAGCAAGTTCCCTCCGAGGCTGCTCCAATTTCGGAGCGGCCTTGGAGGGAACGGCGGCAGGCTACGCGGCTCGGCGCGCGCCGGCTACACGAAATCGGCAGCCTTGCGCGCGCCGATCCAGGATTTTAGCGGATACGCGTGGCTATGTGCGTATCTACTAAAATCCAGTGTACTTTTGTTGGCGCCTGATGCGCCAACAAAAGTACGCTAAGGCGCGCTTTTTGAAAATCTACCCCAGAGCATATAGAAAGACATGGTTTAATGGAACAAAGTCAGCATGGCTTTACCCAAGGCAAGTCTTGCCTCACAAATCTGCTTCACTTTTTGAAGGAGTTAATAAACATGTGGATAAAGGTGAACTGGTAGATGTAGTATACTTGGATTTTCAGAAGGCATTTGACAAAGTTCCTCATGAGAGGCTTCTAGGAAAAGTAAAAAGTCATGGGATAGGTGATGTCCTTTCATGGATTGCAAACTGGCTAAAAGACAGGAAACAGAGAGTAGGATTAAATGGACAACTTTCTCAGTGGAAGGGAGTGGGCAGTGGAGTGGCTCAGGGATCTGTATTGGGACCCTTACTTTTCAATATGTTTATAAATGATCTGGAAAGAAATACGACGAGTGAGATAATCAAATTTGCAGATGACACAAAATTGTTCAGAGTAGTTAAATCACAAGCAGATTGTGATAAATTGCAGGAAGACCTTGTGAGACTGGAAAAATTGGGCATCCAAATGGCAGATGAAATTTAATGTGGATAAGTGCAAGGTGATGCATATAGGGAAAAATAACCCATGCTATAATTACACAATGTTGGGTTCTATATTAGGTGCTACAACCCAGAAAGAGATCTAGGCGTCATAGTGGATAACGCATTGAAATCGTCAGTTTCAGTGTGCTGCAGCAGTCAAAAAAGCAAACAGAATATTGGGAATTATTAGAAAGGGAATGGTGAATAAAACGGAAAATGTCATAATGCCTCTGTATCGCTCCATGGTGAAACCGCACCTTGAATACTGTGTACAATTCTGGCCACTGCATCTCAAAAAAGATATAATTGCGATGGAGAAGGTGCAGAGAAGGGCTACCAAAATAAGGGGAATGGAACAGCTCCCCTATGTGGAAAGACTAAAGAGGTTAGGACTTTTCAGCTTGGAGAAGAGACGGCTGAGCGGGGTTATGATAGAGATGTTTAAAATCATGAGAGGTCTAGAATGGATAGATGTGAATCGGTTATTTACTCTTTCGGATAATAGAAAGACTAGGGGGCACTCCATGGAAGTTAGCATGGGCACATTTAAAACTAATCGGAGAAAGTTCTTTTTACTCAATGCACAATTAAACTCTGGAATTTGTTGCCAGAGAATGTGGTTAGTGCAGTTAGTATAGCTGTGTTTTAAAAAAGGATTGGATAAGTTCTTGGAGGAAAAGTGCATTACCTGCTACTAAGTTCATTTAGAGAATAGCCACTGCCATTAGCAATGGTAACATGGAATAGACTTAGTTTTTGAGTACTTGCCAGGTTCTTATGGCCTGGATTGGCCACTGTTGGAAACAGGATGCTGGGCTTGATGGACCCTTGGTCTGACCCAGTATGGCATTTTCTTATGTTCTTATGTTCTTATGCGCGTATCTTATAAAATCCAGCATACTTGTGTTTGCGCCTGCTGCGCGCTTTTTAAAAAAATCTACCCCATAATCTGCAACCAAGCAAGACCCTGCTGTAAAATGAAGGATAATTAATATTTGAAATTGGGCTTGGAAGGCATGAAGAAATGAGTCAGCAAGCTGTCAAGTTTACAGTAGAAGTTGGAAGGAAATAACATAGGCAGCATACTAAAGATAAATGAATCTGGGGGCAAGTACCACTTTGATTGTGTCCAGGCAGCCCCCCAGGAGAGAAATAGGGGTGACCATTTACGCACTCTGTCCATTATGAGAGAGAGAATACAATCTTCAGCTTTAGATAGGGTAACTTGCATGAATAACAGAAATATATACCAAGATACTTTAAGTCAGCTGGACCCAATGAAATTGAGAAAGTTGGGAAGTTAACCTGACGGCATGTCCATTAAGGGACATCAGCTCATACTTTTCTCAGTTAACATGGTAGCCAGAAATATCTGCAAAAGAGGATATATGCTGCATATTTGGGGGGATGATGACAAGGGGTCAGCTGATGAAAAGGAGGACATCATCGGCGTATGCTGCCATTTTAAATTCCTGGTCACACAAAGATATATCAGTAACAGCAGGGTCTTTCCGAAGGGCTAGCAGGGGTTCCAATGAAACATTGAACAGAAATGGGGAGAACAGGCAACTCTGGCGGGTCCCTCTCTGCAGAGGAATCCAGTGGGAGAGAGTATCATTAACAGAGATGTAAGAAACAGGGGAGTGGTAAAGCTATTTAGTAGAGAGCTAAAGGAGTCGCCACAACCAAACCAATGCAGAACCTCAAAAATATAGTCCCACTCAACATGGTCAAAGGCCTTTTCAGCATTGAGGGACAATGAAACCAAGGGTTTCAGAGCATCAGCAGATAAGTGCAGGAAGTTTAAAAATAATCTCACGTTGTCTGCAATGAGCCACCCATACATAAAACCAGATTAGGAGATATGTAACAATTGATCAGTGACCCAGCTGAAATGCAAGGGCAGCAGTTTAGCGATAATTTAATAATGAACATTAAGGTGGGGAGATCGGCCTGTAATTAGAGACCAACAAAGG
The DNA here is from genome assembly GCF_901001135.1 of Rhinatrema bivittatum. Lineage (NCBI taxonomy): Eukaryota > Metazoa > Chordata > Amphibia > Gymnophiona > Rhinatrematidae > Rhinatrema > Rhinatrema bivittatum. The sequence continues at coordinate 101,476,694 of NC_042623.1, forward strand.
ATCTCTATTCGGTTTAGGGAATAGAACGATCATAGCTTCATTAAAGTGGGGGGACGCTAAACCAGAAGTTTGCATGGGGATATACTATGTCTGTAAATTCGTGGAAACCACAGACTATAAACAGTTATGTCAAACCACAACGAATGCAAATCTCGTTGAAAAGACGTCGGGTAATTTTATTTTCTTATATTTCAATGTGCATTACTGTTGTTTATAGAACAACAGTAATGCACATTGAAATATAAGAAAATAAAATTACCCGACGTCTTTTCAACGAGATATACTATGTCTCCAATTGAGGAAGGAGTGGATAGCAAAGGATTTATAAAATTTCACTGTTATCCTGTCTAAAGCAGGAGCCTTCCCAGATAGGAGAGAGCAATGGCTTAGCCAATCTCTGCCTGTGTGATGGGGCCTTCTAGCATCATCTTATCACTCGTGGGGAGGGTGGGATGATCTAATTTGGAGAGAAAAGTAGACAATAGGGAGAGATCATGATGAGACTCTGAGGAGTATAAAGAAGAGTAAAAATTAGAAAATTTCTGAAGAATTCCAGCAGGCGTGGAGATGATCTTTCCCTATGATGTCCAAACAGCCACTACCCATTGGCATTGTTTGCGGGAACATAAATAAGTAGCCAACAATTTCCCAGAATTATTTTGCTCAGAATAATAGTAAAACTTTGTAAAAAGATAGCTTTATCAGCTTGGTTACTCAATAGGGTATTATATTGATATTTCAACTGATAAAGCTGGTGGAGCTGGGAATTATTCAAGAAAGTAACATGACCTTTTTTCAAGGCAGCAATGCAAGATTCTAAGTCATTAATTTGTACTCTCGCTTGTCTTACAAGCATGAGCAGTGAATGCAATAATTTGACCCCACAGTGCAACTTTAAAAGCCTCCTAGACTGTTTACAAACATCCTCAGTAATATTAAACTGAGAAGAATTCTGTAATAAATGCTGCTATCTTGCCTGAAAGGAGGCATCATCTAGTAATGCTGCATTGAACCACCATCTGGAAGTTTTAGACAGAGGTAAATTCCAATTTAGGGAAAGAGAAACCAAAGCATGATAAGAAAGAAGAACTGGATAAATATTAGCAGAGTAAGCAGAATCAAGAAGGGAAGAGGAGACTAAAAAATAGTCAATACGAGAATAAGAATGATGAGGAAAAAAAAAATGAAATCCTTGGCTGTGGGATTAAGAATCTCCAAGGATCAACCAAATGAAACATAGAAATGAGATTCTTAACTGCTACATGAGGTCCTAGCGGGGCTGGAAGATTGACGATCCATGACCAAATCAACAGGCTGATTGAAATCTCCCCTCACAATAACAGGGTAAGTACACAGTATGGTGGAGATATATCCATATAAAACACAGAAACATAGGTATTAGGGGCATAAATATTCAACAATAACACTGGAGTATCATGGACAGAGACCACTGCAACAACTCAATGTGCATAGGGGCGGTGGCCTGGTGAAGAAGGTGCAGAGGCACCGCTTTATTAATCAAAATTGCTACTCTACATTTCTTATGAACCACAGGAGCAAAAAATGTGACCCACCTAATCCTGACACAATTTAAGTGACTCTATGGAAGAGAGATGGGTTTCCTGCAAACAGACAATATCTGGACATAAAGACTTAAAATAAGTCAGGACATTTTTATGCTTAATGCAGTGGTTCATGCCATTAACATTCAGGTATACGATTTTAAATCATTAGCCATTGCAGAAGAGACCAGCAAAAACAATATTGGAAGAGGCCCTACAATGAGAAGGGACAGGTTCCAATAGAAAAACTATCAAAAAACCATAATAAGAAATTGGAAGGAAGCTCCATGGAGGAAGGTAACAAAGGAAAAAATAAAAAGTAAAACATGAGAGAGAAAAAAAAAAGCACACGAAAAAGAACCTTAGTGACCCCTGTAAGGGGGGCAAAAATGAGAGATGGAGGAGGTGGGACAAGAAACAGGCCACTCAATCCTCCACAAAAAGACAAAACCAATGAACTTTCACAACTGTTGCCCAAGACATAGTAAAAAAAAAAAAGAAATCAAAAAGGCACTCAATAAAAAGAAGTAAAAAACCCCATCCAGAAAAAAAACGAGAGAGCCCAAAGGTCCCTAATTTTGAGACAGCTGAGATCAAATATGGCTCAGGCAATATTGTATAACAAAGAAAACATATACAAAATAGTATAAAAATAATCAGGACAGCAAGCCACTTGAGAATAGCAAAACACAGGAACATGTTGTCACACCCTCTAAATGACACTGGCAGAGAGAACATAGTCGGTAAAGAAAAATGGCGGCACCGGGCAACCGTCAAGTGACCATAGGAGGAGACAGCTGAAGACCATCGAGGTAGGCAATCAGTGCACCTGGATCATCGTAGGATCTAGTAGAATTGTGATCAGTGACCCACATTCTAGCCAGATACAGCAGACCATATTGTGCCCTGATCTTCCGCAAAGGAAGGCTTTCCGACAGGCCATGGTGGTCTTAGCCACATCCAGGATGTAGAGCAGATACATATTATCAAATATAATGAGCAACCTAGCTTTAGCAGCTGTCGTAATGGCCAAAACATGCAGGGTAGTGCAAAAGCTTAAAAATGATGGGTCATGGGCGAGAAGCCTGGGATGGCGGGCATGAAGGGATTCTGTGCACATGTTTGATCTCCAGGTTATCAGGAATTAGCTGGCATAGGAAGGGCAGGGTATCGGTGCCCTCACGGCCTTCAGGGACTCCGAGGATAGAGAGGTTGTTGCACCGGTTTCTATTTGAAGATCTTCAAAATCCCACTGGAGAGAGGTAAAGTGTTGCGAAAGGAGCTGAAGGTCGGCTACAGCCTTCTCACAGAAATCCAGGCGACTTTCCGTGGTATCCAAATGTGGCACCAAAGCTGCCACATTTGCAGAAAGGTCTGTTAATTCTAGTTTAATGGCACAGATAATCTCCATATTATGGTGTAGCATTTCTTTCATCTGCTGTAACTCTTGGAGAATAGTCTCTGAAAGCAATGAGGCCTGCTTTGCTGGGGTCTTCTCCAGAGAGAGAGGATCATGTTTGGTATGCTTGGTTGCATAGGTGGCTGTGAATGCCGCCTCGATTTTCCCAGACTTAGAGGTAGCCATCCTACAATGATTTGCCACAAAATTAGTA